>NW_007006510.1:0-762 GCF_000164805.1 Carlito syrichta
TGGATTCCTTAACTAGCTAGCTACCTAGCTAGCCAGCTGACTTAACTAGATAACTTTACTAGCTAGCCACTTAGCTAGAAAGCTGGATGGCCAGTTGACGTAACTAGCTGATTTAACTAGCTAGCCAGCTGGCTAGCCAGCTGATTTAACTAGCTGACTTAACTAGATAGCCAGATGGCTGGCCAGCTGAATTAACTTGCTTATTTTACCAGCTAGCCAGATGGCTAGCCAGCTGACTCAACTAGCTAGCTACCAAGCTAGCCGGCTGGAATGCCAGCTGACTTAACTAGCTTGCTACCTAGAGAGCCAACGTGCTAGCCAGCTGAATTAACTAGTTGGTTTCACCAGCTAGCCAGCTGGCTAGCCAACTGACTCAACTAGCTGACATAACTAGTTAGGCAGCTAGCTAACCAACTGACTTAACTAACCCTCTACCTAACTAGATAGCTGGCTAGCCAACTGATTTAACTGGCTGACTTAAATAGTTTGCCAGCTGGCTAGCCAATTGACTTAACTAGCTCGCCACCTAGCTAACCAACTGGCTACCCAGCTGACTTAAATAGCAGACGTAAATAGCTGGCCTGCTTGCTAGTCAACTGAATTAACTATCTTGCTATATAGCTAGCCAGGTGGCTAGCTAGCTGATTTAACTAGTTGACTTAAGTAGCTAGCCAGCTGTCTAGCCAGCTCACTTAATTAGCATGCTACCTAGATAGCCAGCTGGGCAGCAGGCTAGACAGCTGATTTAGCTATCTAGCTACC
>NW_007006511.1:0-679 GCF_000164805.1 Carlito syrichta
CCTTCGAGGGTCAGTGATGGTCGGATAACTCACCCCTTTCCCCTCCGCACTTGGGGAGGCCGAGACTGGAGGATGGCTGGAGCCTGGGAGCTCAAGACCAGGCTAGACTTCATAGCAAGTTCCCACTTCATCTGCAAGCAAAACTCAGAAAACATTGAGTGAGGGCACGCCTTGGTGGGATAATTGCCTCTGACCCAGAGTTCAAAACTAGGCAGGAAGACCAGTATGTAAACCAAATGGAAAGCCTGTGATAGCTGCAGTTTGAGTGGCCCAGGCTGAGAGGATGGACTGAGTTTTGTGGTTTGAGAGCACCCTCAGCAACCTAGTGAGCAAAGGAAAGAAAGAAAGAAAGAAAGAAAGAAAGAAAGAAAGAAAGAAAGAAAGAAAGAAAGAAAGAAAGAAAGAAAGAATCAAAGGAAGAATCAAAGGAAGAATCAAAGGAAGGAAGGAAGGATGGAAAATAAAGAAAGAACGAAATAAATCCATTCTCCTGTAAACAATCTGCCCTCAGCCCTTTACCCTGATCTGCCCCATATGTTAGGGTCCCCTAATCTCGGCACCTTCCTGTGCCACACTTCCAATGGCTTCCACTGCTTTGGTGGGAGAATTCCTGATACTCCCTGACCGGGTTCCTGCTGACTCTCCTCTCCGAGGTGAGAAATGTGCTCCAGGCAAGCCA
>NW_007006512.1:0-669 GCF_000164805.1 Carlito syrichta
ACAAATAGTATCAGACGGCACTAATAAGGCAAAGAGTATCATCCGGTAATAATAAGGCAAGTAGGATAAGACGGAATTAAGATGGCAAGTAGTATCAGGCAGCACTAATAAAACAAGGACTATCAGACGGAACAAATAAGACAAGGAGTATCAGACGGCACTAATAAGGCAAGTAGTACAAGACGGAACTAATAAGACAAGGAATATCAGACGGCACTAATAAGGCAAGGAGTATCAGATGGCACTAATATGGCAAGGAGTATCAGATGGCAATGATAAGGCAAGGAGTATTAGACGGCACTACTAAGGCATGGAGTATCAGATGGCACTATTAAGGCAAGGAGTATCAGTCGGCACTACTAAGGCAAGGAGTAACAGATGGCACAATTAAGGCAAGGAGTATCAGATGGCAATAATAAGGCAAGTAGTATCAGACGGCACTGTTAAGTCAAGTAGAATCAGACGGCACTAACAACGCAAGTAGTATCAGACGGCACTAACAACGCAAGTAGTATCAGATGGCCCAAACAAGGCAAGTAGTATCAGATGGCAGTAATATGGCAAGTATTATCACACGGGACTACCAAGGCAAGTAGTATCAGACAATACTAAGAAGGCAAATAGTATCAGACGACCCTAAAGAAGGCAAGTAGTATCAGACGAAAGAAA
>NW_007006513.1:0-779 GCF_000164805.1 Carlito syrichta
GTATAGCATTAGTCTAGCACAATCAGTAGTAGAGCTCATGTACTACTTGCCATGAAATATCTGAAATGGTTACCCTAAGTACTTCTAAAGTTTGCATTACCTATTAAATTCTGATATTGTGTTAAAATGCCGTGCCTGTAGACAAAGTTACCTTAAGGTGTTTTTGAGTCCATTTTCTACAGGTTGTTAGCTGAAGTCAATTGACACAGATCTCTCATTTCTTTGGGTTTAAGTTGTATCATTTTGAGTGATTGTTCTATTTGCTGGGATGCACCTACTTTGTGGAACTCATCGCTGTTTATTGACATCATTTCCTTTTCCTTGGGTAAATTCTAAACTTAAAGCAGATGTTTTGTCACTGACCTGGTTTAATAATTTAGCTTTTCTGCTTTTTTGCTTTTTTAAGTATTTAAAGCATTTTAAAAGCCTTAATGTTGAAGGTTAACATAAATGTTTAGATCTTTAAGATATTAGCCTGAGAAAGGATGCCAACAAAATCATCATGAAAAAAATGTTCCAGATAGTCAGACTTCATGTAGCATTCTAATTTACAATGATTTCATCTTATCTTGGCAATGTTTTATGCAAAAATATTAAACAGTGACAAATTTCATTTTGAACAATTAATTTAACGAAACAATAGATTATTTGTATATTAATGCTTAATCATGATCTCTTAAAAGCATATAAAGAGAAATAACCCATTGTATAGATGCCATAGACTCCTCTTTTATGAATTTCTGTGTATTCCATCAATATGAAATTATTAGCCAGGATTA
>NW_007006514.1:0-1032 GCF_000164805.1 Carlito syrichta
GAAGTTAGAAAAAAAGTATAGATGCTCTTCAACATCCTGATAAACCTATCTTAAACTGAAAATATTGTAAGTTTAAACTGTATTTGCTATACCTGTTGCTGAACCTCAGAACTGAGGAACCCTACCTGCAATGTGCTCACTAAATGACAGTTGGGCAAAATCATCTAACACAAAGCCTGTTTCATGGTGAAGAGCTGACCATTTCATGTAATTTACTGAATACTAAAGGTAAAAATCAAAATGTCATATGAGTACTTGAAGTATGGTTTCTACTAAGTGCCTGTCACTTTTGCACCATAGTAAAGTTGAAGAATTGTTATGATGGACAATTTTAAGTCAGGGATCATCTGTACTTACAGTCCTGTGTATCCTTCACCCAGCTTCCCTCAATGGTAGCATTTTACCTGACTAACTGTAGGTTAGTACCAAAGCCAGGAAACTGACATGAGTGTAGTAGGGTTAACTAGACTACAGAACTTATTCAATTTTTTTCACCATATAAGTTGCATGTGGAGACGGGGCAAGATGGCGACGGCATAGGTGAACTGGTGAGATTCTCTGAATGGACCAAGACTGCAAACTGCTGAATAGACAGACGGTAAAGCAGAGGGAAAAGTGAACAAAACCAGAAGACCCTCATAAGGAAGAACAGGTCATTGCAGAAGAGAAATAAAAGCAACCCCACCTTCCCTCAAAAACAGAATTGAAGAGGGGGAGGGAAAGGGGTAAAGGGAGAAAAATCTACAGAAATGAAGAAAAACCAAAAGAAGAGTATGGGTCTCTCCCAGACGCCTGGGAGAGCAGACACTGAGAAAATTGACTTTGGAATACAAACAATGAAAAGTCCCCAGAATGAAGGGTCTCAAAATGCAAATGTAGATATCAAAACAAATAATGGAGAGACTAAAAAAGAATTGAGGAGACACAAGAAGAAACTAGGAAGGAGCTGATATCTTGAGATAAACAGTAATAAAGAATACTGTGAATGATATAAATAAACAAATTGAATAAGCATGGGAAGCAGAATTACCC
>NW_007006515.1:0-499 GCF_000164805.1 Carlito syrichta
AATAGCAGACAAGTTTATATTAAGGAAGATTTTATAAAATAACTGTCTTGTATCTTTTTTAAAGTCATGGAAAGCACAGAAAAACTAAGGACTTGATTCATATTGAAGGAGTGACAAGAGACATGACATGTAACACAAAGAGTGGGTCTAGGCTAGATCCTGGAACAAAAAAGGATATTCGTGGAACAATTGGAAACCTTTGAAAGAAGTCTTTGAGTTACATTTGCTACTATTATTGCATAACTATTAATTTCCTCATTTTGATAATCTACTATAGTTAAATAAGATATTAATGTTTGAGGAATCTTTATGAAGGGTTTATAGAAATTCTTTGTACTATTGTTACAACCCATTTGTGAGTCTGAATTTTTTCAAAGGGAAAAGTTAAGAATATTAAAAAAAAAAAAAAAAGCAATGTCAACTATAGATGCAAGCCAGCAGAAAAAATAATTGACTTGGGGCTTGTGATATTTATTATCAAACTGTCAGTGAAGCTCTT
>NW_007006516.1:0-771 GCF_000164805.1 Carlito syrichta
GACCTATTCTTGTACCAATATCAGACTGTGTTGATTAATGTAAATATATAGCAAAGTTTGAAATCTGGAACTGCGATAGCTCCTGCTTTGTTTCTTTTGATAAGATTCTTTAGGCTATTCATGATTATTTATGGTTTCATATGACTTATTATTTTTTTTTTGAGTTGGATTCTCACTCTCTCGCCCAGACTGTAGAGCATTGGCCGCTCCCGGGCACCGCAGCCTCGACCTGCTGGGCTCCGGCGATCATTCTGCTTCAGCCTTCCAAGTATCTGGAATTACAGGCATGCCTGGGGGATTTTTTGATTTATTGTAGGGATGAGGTCTTGCTGTCCAGGTGGGTCTCGAACCCACCAGCTCAGGCAAACCACTCATCTCACCCACCCAAAAGTGAGGGATTACAGGCTGAGCCACCGAACCCGGTGATACGAATCCTTTATTGTAATCTCCAGGTCTGAGAAGAATGATATTAACTTAACCGTTATTTCATTGAACCTGTAGATTGACCAAAAGGCTCATTTTTACATTAAAATAGGTAAGTAAACTCAGGGAAACAAGCATGTCAAATTGTCAATGATGACATCAGTCTCAAAACTTTGACATCATAATCGGAGTGGCCTTGAATACTGAGCAATCCTTTGGCTTCAAGCACTTGTGTACAGTTCTTTGCCAAATGCGGTAAACATGGTGGATTTCATTCCCAAGAAGTGAAGAGAACCATGTGTTGACACCTATCCAAAAATTTCTCCAGGGATAAGTGACCATTTAGAA
>NW_007006517.1:0-639 GCF_000164805.1 Carlito syrichta
TTTTTTTTTTTTTTTTTTTTGAGTTGGAGTCTCACTCTGTCACCCAAACTGGAGTGCAGTGGCCGCTCCCGGCCACCGCAGCCTCGACCTGCTGGACTCCAGTGATCCTTCCGACTCAGCCTTCCAAGTAACTGGAATTACAGGCATGCGTTACCATGCCCGGCTGATTTTTTTGATTTATTGTAGAGATGAGGTCTCGCTGCCCAGGCGGGTCTCGAGCCCGCGGGCTCAGGCAATCCACTCACCTCAGCCTCCCAAAGGCGCGGGATTACAGGCTGAGCCACCGAGCCCGGCTTGTAGTATTCTTAAAGAGAAAAAACCATCTACAGGTCAGCAATTACCACACTATTATTAATACAGCAAAGTCTCCTAGTTTCTAGAAAAATAATTTTCTTCATTGCTTTTTAGCCTCGTGTTTTGCTAGAACTGCTCATTGTCCAGATGCAGCTTAATTCCTTCCAGAAGCAAAGTTCTCTCACACATTTTGTTGTAAGTCCATTATCTACACCAAATTGCATAACCTCAGCTCAACATTCATCTGACTTGCTGCTATGGCAATATGTATATCAGTTACTGTAACATAATTCACATAAATTATAACAATATGCAAGCAAACTCTGATGGGTCTTGGTATGCCAG
>NW_007006518.1:0-790 GCF_000164805.1 Carlito syrichta
AATGACCAGAACAATTCTAACTATGGTACCTATTTCCATAACAACAAAACTGGAGGAAAATATCAACCAATTTCTTATCTTGTTTCAAAGAAATTCCCAGGTGGATTCTTATAGTAGGAAGAAGCTATGTAAGTTTAAAATTATTTTTTTCAGAGTCACTGGGAGCAATGTTTTCTTTTATCCTAATAGTAGAAAAAAACAAAAAAACAAAACCACTCATTATCCTCTTTTAATAACAAACTAATTATTTCTGAATTCTTTCTGTGTTCAATGCAGTGTGTTAGCTGCTAAGTGAGAGAGGTACAGAGGTGATCAGGATGGGGACCCTGCTCTTGGGTGCTTGGAGTCTAGACATGCATATAAATAGCTAAAGTGGGAAAGTGCCAAGTGACTTAAGAACATATAACAGATCCATCTTCCAAGGATTAAAAGATGTACAAGATTCCTGACAGCCAGGCAGGCCCAGGAGCCCTGGTGTGAGTAAGCTAGAAAAGAGGCTGTAGCTGACCTGTGGCTCGCCTTCTCTTTCGGTGGAGAAGAAATATGGCTGCAAAGGCTTCCCCAGTGCAGTTATTCTCTCAGTCCTCTATGACTGAAGGGGAAGGAGGAACTGAGGGCAAATGGAACCCAAGATGAGGTTTAGTATTCTTTTATTTGTTCAAGGCCATAAGACCAACATAGATTTTGTAGTGGCTGGTGGTAAGGGCCTAACTAAGCACAGTGTCTTCCTACAGCAAGTGTGAAGCAGATGTTCCAATCGATGTCTGTTAAACGGAATAATCTTTTTGTT
>NW_007006519.1:0-759 GCF_000164805.1 Carlito syrichta
GTGCCCACACCTTCACCCATCTTGTTCCTCAGGGTGTACCTGCTTGCTCCTCCCAGAAGCCACCTTGGGGAAAGGGAGGGCATGACTCTCAAGCTTTTGGGGGGATGGGGACATCTTGGTGATTCACACCTGTCTCCTTGGCACTTGGGGAGGCTGAGACGGGAAGATGGCTGGAGACTGGGAGCTTGAGACCAGTCTTGACACCATAACAATTCCCCACCTCAATGCCAAGCAACCACAGAAAACCTTGGGTGAGGGCAGGGGTTAGAAAGAGTATCACCTGTGGCCCAGAGTTAAAGACCAAGCAGGAAGACCAAGATATGGACAAAATTGAAAGAATGTGATCACAGCAGCTTGAAAGCCTCAGGCCAAGATGATGGTCAGATTCGGGAGTTTTGCGAGCAGCCTGCTCAGCCTAGTGAGGAAAGAAAAGAAAGAAAAAAAGAAAGAAAGAAAGAAAGAAAGAAAGAAAGAAAGAAAGAAAGAAAGAAAGAAAGAAAGAAAGAAAGAAAAAAGAAAGAAAGGAAAGAAATCCATTCTCCTGCAAACTTTCTGCCCTCAGTCATACACTCCCCCACTCTGCCCACATATGAAGGTCCCCCAAGCTAGACACCTTTCAGCCCCAACCTTCTGCAATGGCTGCCTCCACTTTGATGCGGGAGTTACCGAGGTTTACTGGCCAGGATCCTGCCGGTTCTCCTCTCCAAGGTGAGAAATGTTCCCCTCAGACTCAGCACCAAGGACCTTCCACCAAGAAAG
>NW_007006520.1:0-625 GCF_000164805.1 Carlito syrichta
TCCGAGGTGTGAAATGATCCCCAAGAAGGTTGATCCTCCAACTCGGCAATGAGAATGTTCTGCCAAGAAAGGCCAGGGACACATCCCTCACTCAGGGACATTTCTTCCTGCCCAATCCCATTTTTCCTTGTTCTAAAGGCAGTCATCCTGTGAACACAACATTCAAAGTTGATAATTTGTGTGCGATTTTGAAGATTTTGGAGACAGGGTCTTGTTCTGTGGCACAGGCTGGGGCCCGGGGACAGGATCATCAATCACGCCATCCTTGAAATCATGGTCTCTGGTGATCCTCCCTCTTCAGTCTCCGAAGTGGCCAGGATGACATGCACCTAAACTCTAGACCCCGTTTTGATTGGTGTGGATACAGAGTCTCCCTGTGTGGCCTGGGATGGCCTTGGGCTCCTGGGATCCTGCCATACTCCCGCCTCGATCTCCCAGAGCGCTCGGATTCCATGTGTGGGCTGCCACACCAGGCCTTCAGGTTCATCTTTGATGAAGGGTAGAGGCCTGGCTCAGGGGCTCAACCATGTCATCTCAGTGCTTTTCAGAGGCCAAAGCCAGTGGCCGGCCCATGTCTGCATGCCAGACCCTCCCCAATACAACCTGGTGAGACCTCGTGTCTATG
>NW_007006521.1:0-6353 GCF_000164805.1 Carlito syrichta
AAAGAAAGAAAGAAAGAAAGAAAGAAATCCATTCTCCTGCAAATCTTCTGCCCTCAGTCCTTCACCCGTGGTCCCCCCCATATGTGAGGGTCCCCCAAGCTTGGCACCTTCCAGCTCCAAACCCCCACTGGCTGCCCTCACATTGGTGTGGGATTTCCCGAGGTTCTCCTGCCAGATTCCTACCAGCTCTCCTCTCCCAGGGGAGAAATGTGCCCCAAGCAGGCCAGACATCTGACTTGGCAACGAGGACCTTCCACCAAGAAAGGCAAGGGACACATCCCTCACCCTGGGATATTCCTTCCCCCAATTCCAATTTTCATGGCTCTAAAGCCAATCTCCCAGTGAACACACCATGTGCACTTGAAAATATGTGTACGATCTGATGTTTTTGGAGACAGGGTCTGGCTCTATGGAAAAGGCTGGGGCCCTGGGACACGATGGTCTCTCTCAGTCAGCCTCAAAATCATGGGTTCCTGAGATCCTCCCTCCTCAGTCTCCGGAGAGGCCAGGACAACAGGCATCTTGACCTCAGACCCCCTGCATGGCCCGTGCTGGCCTTGGGCTCCTGGGCTCCAGTCATCCTCCCGTCTCTGCCTCCCAGTGTGCTGGGATTCCAGGTGTGGACCGCTGAACCAGGCCTCTGGTTCATTTTCAATGAAGGACCGAGGCTGGGTTCAGGGGCTCAGCCTCATTATCTCAGCACTTTGGGAGGCCGAGGCCAATGGCTGGCTCTGGCCTGTGGGTTGAGATCCACCCGAGCAACTTGGCGAGAGCTTGTGTCTACCCTCCACCCGAAATGATCCAGGTGTGGTGGTGAGTGCCTGTCGTTCTGGCTCCTAGGAAGGCCAGGGAAAGCCTCATGAGGGTCCAGCAGGCTGAGGCTGTGGTGGCAGGGAGCGAGCCACCACCTTCCAGCCTGGGCAATGGAGTGAGACTCTGACTCAAAGAAAAAAAAGGAAAAAAGGGGAAAAAAAGAAGAGCATCCATTTGTGTGTTGAGTTGGGATCATCGGGAATAGACAGAGATCATTTGGGAAGGAGGCCCCAGGCTTGGGCCTATAATTCTTGAAAGATTGTGGATCAGCATACAATTGGGCTATGGATTTGGGAGGCCAAGGTGAGGGACCGCTGGAGCCTGGGAGTTCGAGCCCAGCCTAGGCCATGTAATGAGACCTCGTCGCTCCCCAGAATGCAAGCACTGGAGTTGCACATGGTGGCATCTGAAGTCCTGGCTACACAGGATGAGGAGGCCTCTGTCCTGGGTGTTCCTTTGCATCACCCCTGCCAACAGACCATGCAAGTTCAGCTGGGCACCGTGGCTAACATCCATCAATCCGATGCCCTGGGAGGCCAATATGGGAGGCTGCCTGAGCCCAGGGGTTGCAGACAAGCCCGGGAGACATGACAAGACTGCATCTTAGCGAGAGGACCCCAAAATAGAGTCTGGCATGGTGGATCCTGAAGTCCCAGGTCTTCAGGGGCTGATGCGGGAGGACAACCTGAGCCCTATAGGCCAAGTCCGCGGGAGTCACAATCATGCTGCCGCACTCCAGCCTGGCCAACAGAGACTCTGGAGACAAAAAAGACATGTCCCACATGCATCACAATGGGCAACCACGGCTCCCCAGGGAATGGTCTCTGTGGACAGCAGACAATGGAGTGATCAGGAGAGGAAAGGGACCTCTCCCATCCCGAAGGTTGCAGACCAGGCGACCAGAATCTGGGCTGGCCATGGCATTGCCTGACTCCCTTGATCACTCTGTGCCCAACAGCAACCCTAGCACAAGGCCGTCTGTTCCATTATGTCACAGATGTCTTTTCTGTGGGGCACTAGTGTGGAGTGTTAGGCAGGCCTTCTGGGGCGCATGGCCAAAGGCGCGGGACCAAAATGCCTGGTGGCCACCTTTGAAACCTCCCATGATCAACAGCCTGAAAAGTGCCTTTTCTTCTCCCATCCCTGAGGGTGACTCCTTGCACTGGGTGGCAGGGGTGGTGGGGGGGTGGTGGTGATTATTATTATTTGGAGTCTGAATCCCACTCAGTCACCAAGGTCGGAGTGCAGGGTCTTGCTCACAGCCACCGCGGACACCACCTGCCGGGCTCCCGCCTCCGCCCCTCAAGTGACTGAAACCACAGGCTTGTGCCATCATGCCAGTCTAATCTTAGGATTTATTTTTGATGACCAAGACAAGGTCTCTCCCTGTGTCCAGGTCTGGTGTCAAACCTGCAGTTTCAGGCCGTCCACACTCCTAGGTCTCTGAAGGACTGGGATGCCAGGCTGAGGCCCTGAGCTTGGTCTGTGTTTGTGGTGGTGGTGGTGGTAGGTATTATTATTGTGAGTTGGAGTCCCACTATTTTGCCCAGGTCAGAGCACAGGGGCCCACTCTCAGACATGGCGGCCTCCATTGGCTGGGCTGTGGTGAGCCTCCCACTTCGGCCTCCTGAGTGGCTGGAAGGACAGGCATGTGCCAACATGCTCGGCTAAATTTTTGGCTTCTTGTAGAGACTAAGTCTCGCTGATGTGCCCGGGCTAGTCTCAAACCCAGGGGCTCTGGACATCCTCTTGTCTCAACATCCCAGAGTGCCGGGATGACAGGTGTGAGCCACTGTGCCTGTCCTCCACACACTTCTTGGGGCCTCATTGTGAGGCCCACTCCCTTCCGATAACCTGGGAACCCAGAGAGGGCACCTGAAATCACCAGCTGAACCCTCCCAGGGTAGAGCACCTGTCACAGAGGCTTGTCTCCACCAGGGCACCCACCCCTCCTCCCACCTTATTCCCCAAGGTGGAACCACTGGCTCTTCCCAAGGGCCACCTGGTGGAAAGGGTGGGCGAGACTCTCATGCATTTGGGGGTTGGAGACGGCCTGGTGATTCACATCTGTCTCCTCGGTACTCAGGGAGGCTGAGTTGGGAAAATGGCCAGAGTCCGGGAACTCAAGACCAGGCTGGACACCATAGCAAACCCCCGCCTTGACCCAAGCAAAACCCACAAAACCTTGGGTTAGGTTAGGCCTTGACAGGAGGATGCCTCTGGCACAGAGTTCAAGACCTGCCAGAAACACCAGGATGTCGATGAAATGGAAAGTCTGTGATCGCAACAGTTTGGGAGGCCTAGGCTGAGAGGATGGCCCTGGTTGTGCAGTTTGAGAGCAACCTGAGCAACCTAGTGAGGAAAGAAAAGATAGAAAGACAGAAAGACAGAAAGACAGAAAGAAAGAAAGACAGAAAGACAGAAAGAAAGAAAGAAAGAAAGAAAGAAAGAAAGAAAGAAAGAAAGAAAGAAAGAAGAAAAGAAAGAAAGAAAGAAGAAAAGAAAGAAAGAAATCCATTCTACTGCAAACCTGCCCTCAGTCCTGCCCACCTGCACCCCCACATGTGAGCGTCCCCCTAGCTAGGCACCTTCCAGCCCTAACCCACCCCCCAGTGGCTCCCCCCGCTTTGGTCCACGAGTTTCCAGGCTCCCTAGCTGAGTTCCTGCCGGCTCTCTTCTCCAAGGTGAGAAATATGCCCCAGGCATAATGACCCTACGATTCAGCAATAAGGACCTTCCGCCAAGAAAGGCCAGAGTCAAATCCCTCACCCAGGGACATTTCTTCCTCAGCAATCCCATTTTTCCCGATCTAAAGCCAGTCGCCCTGTGAACACACCACATACAGTTTAAAATCTGTGTATGTTTTTGATGATTTTGAAGACAGGGTATGGCTCTAAGGCCTAGCCTGGTGCCTATGATCATGACCGTCATTCATTGCCAGGCTCAAAATTGTGGGCTCCATTGATACTCCCACCTCAACCTCCGGAGTGGCCGATATGATGGGCACCTCGACCCAAGACCCACTGTTTAGATGGGTGAGGAGATGGGGTCTCCCTGTGTGGCCCAGGCTAGCCTTGGGCTCCTGGGCTCCAGCCATCCTCCTGCCTCAGCCTCCCAGAGCACTGAGATTCCAGGTGTGGGCTGCCTCACCAGGCCTTCTGGTTCATTTTCAATGAAGGATGGAGGCGAATCTCGGAGGCTCAGACTCATCATCCCAGCACTTTGGCAGGCCAGCCCAGCAGCCGGCCTGAACCCATGGGCTGAGAAGTGCCTGGGCAACTTGGCGAGACCTCGTCTCAACCCTCCATTCCAAATGAACCAGGCACGGTGGCATGCACCTGTCATTCCGGCTCCTCAGAAGGCTGGTGAAAGGCTCGCTGGAGCCTGGTGGGCCAAGGTGTGGTGGCTGAGAGCGATCCCCCACCCTAAAGCCTGGGTGAAGGAGTGAGACTCTGACTCAAAGAAAAACAGGAAAAAAGGAACACAAGAAAAGCATACATTTGTGTATGGAGTTGGGATCATCGTGAACAGAGATCACTTGGGAAGGAGGCACCAGGCTTGGGCCTAGAGTTCCCGAAAGATGGTGGATCAGCACACAATCGGGCTGTGGATTTGGGAGGCTCAGGCAGGGAATTTCAGCAGCCCAGGAGTTCAAGACCAGTCTGGGCCAAGTTGTGAGACCTCATCACTCCACAGAATGCAGGCACTGGAGACTCACATGGTGGTGCATGCGGTCCCAGCTACATGGGATACGGTGGCCTCCATCCTGCGGTGTGCCTTTGTGTCACTCCCACCAACAGCATGTGCGAGTACAGGCCAGCCACCATGGCTCACAGCCACCAGGACTGGGCCCTAGGAGGCCGAAGTGGGAGGCTGCCTGAGTCCCCAGATTCAGAGACTAGCCCAAGGGGTTTAGCCAGACCTCGTCTTGGTGAGAGAGCCCCAAAATCGAGTCAGCCGTGGTGTCCCCTGGAGTCCAGGGTGCTTGGAGGCCAAAGCAGGAGGACCACCTCAGCCCCGCAGGTCGAGGCCCCAGAAGCCACGATCATGTCGCCATGCCCCAGCCCAGCCTTTGGAGACTCTGGCATCCAAAAAGATGCCACCAGCTGGACTCAGTGGCTCAGCCTGTAATCCCACGTTGTGGGAGGCTGAGGTGAGTGGTTTCCTGAGCCCGAGGGTTGGAGACCCACCTGAGCAACTTGGCGAGACTTCACCTCTACAATAAATCAATAATTAGCCAGGTGTGGTAGCGTGTGCTGGTAGTTCCAGCTACTTGGAAGGCTGAGGCAGAAAGATCACCGGAGCCCAGCAGGTCAAGGCTGTGGTGGCCGAGAGCGGCCACTGCACTCCAGTCTGGGTGACAGAGACTCCAACTCAAAAAAACAAAAACAAACAAAAAAAGATGCCACCAACATGTGTCACGATGAGCTCCCCAGGAAAAGTTCTGCATGGTCATGGGATGATGGAGTGGTAGGGAGAGGAAGGGGCCCTCTCCCTGCCCAAAGGAGGCAAACTGGGTGACCAGAACCTGGGCTGGCGATGCCATTGCCAGACATCCTTAATCAATCTATGCCAGATGGCTGCCCTAACTCGGGTCAGTCTGTTCCGTGAGCTCACACGTGTCTTTGCCATAAGGCACGAGTGTGGAGGGCAGAGCCAGGCCTTCTGAGATGTGTGGCCAAAGGCATGGGACGGATGTGCCCTGTGGCCAACTTTGAAACTGCTGGCAAATGACAGGTGGGAAAGTGCCTTTTCCTCTCCCATCCCTGAGTGTGACTTCTCACGCTGGGTGGCAAGGGTGGTGGTGGTGGTGTTGGTGGTGATTATTATTATTTGAAGTTGAAATCCCACTCTGTCGCCCCGGCCTTAGCACAGGTGCACGCTCAGGGACACTGCAGACTCCACCTGCCAGGCTCAGGTGATCCTCCCGCCTCAGCCCAAGGAGTGGCTGGAACCATAGGCCTGTGCCACCATGGCCGGCTAATCTTTGGAGTTATTTTTGATGGCCAAGACGAGGTCTCACCCTGTGTCTCGGGCTGGTGTCAAACTCGCAGACTCAGGCCATCCACTTGCCTGTACCTCTGAAGGACCGGGATGCCTGGCTGACCTCCTGAACCAGGCCTGTGGTTGTTGTGATGGTGGTGGTTGTTGGTATTATTCTGAGTCATAGTACCACTCTGTCACCAAGTCCAGAGCACAGGGGCCCACTCTCAGCCACCAGGCCCTCCAATGTCTGGGCTCGGCGATCCTCCCGCAGCGGCCTCTCAAGTGGCCAGAACGAAAGCCCTGCACCACCAAGCTCAGCTCATTTTTTTGGTTTCTGGTAGAGACGAGGTCTGGGCAAGGTGCCCAGACTGGTCTCGAACCTGAGGTTCAGGCCATCCTCTCGCCTCAGCCTCCAGAGACCCAGGATGATAGACTTGAGCCCTTGTACCTGGCCTCCACACCTCTGTCATGCACCTGGCCTCCACCCCTCTCTCGGGGTCCCACTGTGAGGTCCGCTACCTACTGATGAACTGGGACCCTGGAAAGGGTGTTTG
>NW_007006522.1:0-829 GCF_000164805.1 Carlito syrichta
CCATTAATGGAGAGAATTTAAAAAATTGAGGAGAGACAAAAGGAAAATAGTAAGGAGCTGATGTCAGAAATGACAGCAGTAAAGAATACTGTGATGGAAATGAATAACAGACTAATAAGCATGGAAAGCAGAATCAGTCAAGCAGAAGAAAGAATCTCAGAGCTCGAAGACCAAAACACAGAACTAACCCAAACTTCAAAAGTATAGAAAAGAAGCTCAAAAAGACAGAACAAAACCTGCAAGAGATGAATGATCACTTCAAGAGACCAAACCTAAGAGTAATTTGGCTTCCTGAGGCAGAGAGAGAAACTGAAGCCACACTGGAACAAACATTTCATGAAATCATTCAAGAAAACTTCCCTCATGTCATCAAGGATGAAAAAATTAAAACACAAGAGATTCAGAGAACCCCTGCAAGACAACAAATGAGAAGACCAACTCCCAGACACATAATAATTCACCTAAACAAAGTAGCTATAAAAGAAAAAATCCTAAAGGCAGCAAGAGAAAAAGGTCAGACTACCTGCCAGGGAAAACCAATTAGAATAGTAGCAGATTTATCCACAGAAACCCTTCAGGCCAGGAGAGCATGGAGCCCTATCTTCAAAGTTCTAAAAGAGAAACAATTTCAACCAAGAATAACCTACCCAGCCAAACTAAGCTTCATTAGTGAGGGAGAATTGAAATCTTTTCCAGATATCCATTCCCTAAGAACCTATGCGGCCACCAGACCACCTCTACAAGAAACACTTAAGAAAGTACTGAACACAGAAGAAAAAGAAAAAGACACACATTCTTCACAAGAGTACAGGCAAAGATTAAAACACAC
>NW_007006523.1:0-705 GCF_000164805.1 Carlito syrichta
CTAGTTGTAACTAAAGAACCAGTTTAAAAGAATGCAGCCCAGCACAAACTGGATGCTGGGCTCTTAGGAATGCAGCCCAGTCCAAAATTCGTGCTGGGCCATTTCTGGTAAGTCTAGATAATCATCTATACCATCTAAAGATGGAAACAGCTCTCTAATTGTAGATACTAATTCTACAAATATACTTTAAAATGTTATAAAGAAGCTTGTATCATGTATAAGGCTCTCAAATGTGACCTGAGTTTGAACTGTGTTAAGTTTCATGCCGAAACCTGTCTGTGAGAAACGGGAACAATGGATCCCTAGAGTCAGCCATGCCTGTCATATTCTCAGCACTTAATGCTTTGATCATCAAAGTCCCTGCTAGTGGGTCATGCCAAACAACAAAGAAAGGAGGAGGGAATGGGCCTTCAGTTCTTGAACACAACCTGGTGGTCTCAGGGTTGGCAGCCAACCTGGATCCCTAACACTCAGGCAGGACTCCACTGCCGGCTCCCAACATAAACATTTAGTAAAGTTGGAAGTCTGAAACTGCGATAACTCCTGCTTTGTTTCTTTTGATAAAATTATTTTGGCTATTCATGATGGTTTATGGTTTCATATGAATTTCTTTATTGTAATTTCCAGGTCTGATAAGAATGATGTTACATTAATGGTTACTTCATTGAATCTTTAGATTGACTAAAAGCTAATTTTTACTTTAAA
>NW_007006524.1:0-373 GCF_000164805.1 Carlito syrichta
CGCTGGGGGATCCTTTCAGCCTTTCCCAGGCCAATGCCGGTAATTGGTCAGAGAACTTTGATAAGCTGCTTGGAGAACTACGTACACCCATCGTAATCATCAATTCCACCCGAGTAGATACTAAGCTGGTTAAAGGACTCATGGGATGGGTCACCACAATTGCATCTCATGTAAAGGAATGGGCAGGACTTGCGGGTCTTGGGATCTGTCTTGTACTTCTATGCCTCCCTTTTGTCCGGTGCATGTGTAATGCTCGGCAACAGCACAAGAAGGAGCAGGCTCTCGCGGCCATGGAGGCTGGTCGATCTCCCCAAGTGTGGATTGGACTGCTAGGGAAGTATCCAAAGAAGGGTAAGATCCCCTGGGAACATTA
>NW_007006525.1:0-1109 GCF_000164805.1 Carlito syrichta
TGGGTTCATGCCTCCTGATTAGCTGGGACTACAGGTGCATGCTACCACGCCCAACTAATTTTTTATTATACTTTATTTTTTGTAGAGACAGATTCTTGCTAGGTTGCCTGACAAGGTCTTACACTTCTGGGTTCTAGAAATCTTCCCATCTTGGCCTCCCAAAGTGTTGGGATTACAGACATAAGTCCATAATTGAGGCATGCTTGTACCAATTTTTACCTTTTGGCAAACTTTTAATTTACATAATATCACTTTGAATTTCAATATTGTAATCCTTCATTATAAGTGTTAGAAGCAATCACTTGCTTATAATCTATATGAGTTCAGATTTTAAATCAAGTTGAATTCCCATTACAATTGCTATCTTAGACTTTCATGGTTTAATTAACTAAACAAATTTTAATATATTTTAGCCTATTGTTTCTAAAAATTAACTTTCATAAATGTACTAAGAATTAATTACTGTCATTTTCCACCAAAATAAATCATTACTAGTTTAATATAACACAAAACAACCAAAGTTACTGAGCTTTAAAGTGTTTCTTAAAAATTTTAGGTATGAGATCTATCAATGCTGACATCTTAATTTTGTTCTATTCTTTGACTGATACATTTATTTTTATGTAATTATGAGCTGTCAAAGGTCCTTTTCATAACAACAGATATTATTTGTTTAACTGAACTAATGAGATTCATGCATATGAGTGAATTTCACAGATCTATTTAAATTTGGTGCCAGAAACTTCTAATAATGTCTAATATTTTAAAACATGAAGGCTATGAAGAAAGCAAATCATAGTATCACACAGAAAAATCACAGTTTAAATGATACTAAAAAAGATATTTAGTAGATTGTGGTAGCTTCATTCCATTTTATACTTAAATTTCTTTAATCTCATGGATAATGAATTTCATCTTAACATTTTCAGTGAAGAGTCTACAAGTTTCTTTGGAAATGTTCAGTGATCAAAACCTTTTCTCAGAACCAATTGCGTGTGTTTTAGCCTCTACATTGCCCTAAGAAAAAAATATGTAGCCCATTCGAATGGATCCCAGTAACAGCCACTCAAGTCAAATATTGTATGAGTTTTACAGTCATTTCAAAATTT
>NW_007006526.1:0-3805 GCF_000164805.1 Carlito syrichta
AGGCAAGTAGTATCAGACGGAAATAAAAAGCAAAGTAGTATCAGATGGCACCAACAAGGCAAGTAGTATCAGACGACAATAACAAGGCAATTAGTATCAGGCGACACTAAGAAGGCAAGTAGTATCAGCCGACACTTAGATGGCAAGTAGTATCAGACGACACTAAGAAGGCAGGTAGAATCAGACGACACTAAATGGCAAGTAGTATCAGACGACACTAAGCAGGGAAGTAGTATCAGATGAAACTAAGAAGGCAAGTAGTATCAGAGGAAACTAGGAAGACCAGGAGTATCAGATGACACTAAAAAGGCAAATAATATCAGAGGATACTAAGTAGTCAAGAAGTATCAGACGGCACTAAGAAGTCAAGAAGGATCAGACAACACTAAGAAGGCAAGTAGAATCAGACGCCACTAAGAAAGCCAGTAGTATCAGACAGCACTAAAATGGCAACTATTATTAGTCGGCACTAGTATGGCAAGTAGTATCAGACGATACTAAGGATGCAAGTAGTATCAGAAGACACTAGTAAGGAAACTACTGTCAGATGACACTAAGAAGACAAGTAGCCTTTAACAACACTAAGAAGGCAAGAAGTATCAGATGACACTAAGAACGCAAGTAGAATCATTCGACACTAAAGAGGAAAGTAGCATCAGACGACACTAGGATGGCAAGTATTATCAGACGGCACTAAGAATGCAAGTAGTATCATACGACACTAAGAAGGCAGTAGTATCAGACGACATTAGGATGCAAGTAGTATTAGATGAAACTAAGAAAGCAAATACTATCAGACGTCACTAACAAGGCAAGTAGTATCAGACGGCACTAAGAAGGCAAGCAGTATCAGAATGCACTAATAAGCCAAGGAGTATCAGACGGCACTAATTAGACATTCAGTATCAGACGGCACTAATAAGGCATGTAGTATCAAACTGCACTAATAAGGCAAGTAGTATCAGACGGCAATAATAAGGCAAGTAGTATCAGTTGGCAATAAAAAGGCAAGTAGGATTAGGCGGAACTAATAAGGCAAGTAGGAGCAGACGACAGTATGAAGGCAAGTAGGACGAGATGGCAGTAATAAGTCAAGTAGTACCAGATGGCATTAATAAGGAAAGAAGTATCAGACAGCACTAAAATGGCAAGGAGTATCCGATAATAATATGGCAAGTAGTAACAGACGGGTCTAATAAGGCATGCAGCATCAGACGGCAAAAATAAGACAAGTAGTATCAGATGACAGTAATAAGGCATGTAGTAATAGACAACACTAAAACGGAACGGAGTATTAGACGGCACTAATAAGGAAAGGAGTATCAGACAGCACTAATAAGGCATGGAGTATCTGACGGAACTACTAACTCAAGTAGTATCTGATGACACTAATAAGGCAAGTATTATCAGTCGGCACTAACAAGGCAAGTAGTATCAGATGGCACTAAAAGGAAAAAAACATCAGATGGCACTAAAAAGCTAAGTAGTATCAGACGACAATAAGAAGGCAAGTAGTATCAGACGACACAAAGAAGACAAATAAAATCAGACGACACTAAGAAGGAAAGTAATATCAGACAACACTATGAAGACAAGTAGTATCAGATGACACTAAGAAGGCAAGTATTATCAGACGACACTAAGAAGGCAAGTAGTATCAAACGGAACTAAGAAGGCAAGTAGTATCAGACGACACAAAGAAGTCAAGTAATATCAGACGGCACTAATAAGGCAATTAATATCACACGGCACTAAGAAGGCAAGTGGTATCCGACGGCACTAATAAGGCAAAGAATATCAGACGACGCTAATAAGGCAAGGAATATTAGAGGTCACTAATAAGCCAAGGAGTATCAGAAGGCATTATGAAGGTAAGTAGTATCAGATGGCACTAATAAGGTAAGTAGTATCAGACGTCACTGATAAGGCAAGAAGTATCAGACGGTAATAAGAAAGCAAGTAGGATAAGAAGGCACTAAAAGGCAAGTAGTATCAGACGGCAGTAATTAGGCAAGTAGGATCAGACGGCACTAATAAGGCAAGTAGTATCAGACGACACTAATAATTCAAGGAGTATTAGATGCCAGTAATAAGGGAAGGATTAGGAGATGGCACTAATAAGGCAAGGAGCATCAGATGGCACTAATAAAACAAGGAGTATCACACAGCACTAATAATGCAAAGAGTATCAGATGGCACTAGTATCGAAAGGAGTATCAGAGGGCACTAAGAAGGTAATAAGTATCAGACGGCACTAAGAAGGCAAGTAGTATCAGACGGCACTAACAAGGCAAGTAGTATCAGACGTCACTAACAAGGCAAGTAATATCAGATGGTAGTAACAAGGCAAGTAGTATCAGAAGGAACTAACAAGGCAAGTAGTATCAGACAGCACCAACAAGGCAAGTATTAACAGATGACACACACAAGACAAGTAGTATCAGAAGACACTAGGAAGGCAACAAGTATCAGACGACACTAAGAAGGCAAGTAGTTATCAGACGACATTAAGAAGGCAAGTATTATCAGACGAAAATTAAGAGGCAAGTAGTATCTGATGACACTAGGAATGTAAGTAGTATCAGACGACAGTAAAAAGGCAAGTATTATCAGATGACACTAAGAAGGAAAATAGTATCAGACGGCAATAAGAAGGCAAGTAGTATCAGACGACACTAAGAATGCAAGTAGAATCAGACTCCACTAAGGATGCAAGTAGTAACAGACGACACTAAGAAGGCAAGTAGTATCTGACGATACTAATAAGTCAAGTAGTAGCAGACGACACAAAGAAGGCAAGGAGTATCAGACGACAGTATGAAGGCAAGTAGTTTCAGACAATACTAAAAAAGGCAAGTAGGATCAGGCGCCATTAAGAAGGCAAGTAGTATCAGACGGCACTAAAAAGGCAAGTAGTATTAGACGGCACTAGCAAGGCAAGAAATATCAGACGACACTAACAATGAAAGTATTATCAGACGACACTTGTAAGGTAACTAGTGTCAGATGACACTAAGAAGACAAGTAGTATCTGACGACACTAAGAAGGCAAATAGTATCAGACGACATTAAGAAGGCAAGTAGAATCATTCGACACTAAGAAGGAAAGTAGCATCAGACGAGAGTAAGAAGGCAAGTAGTATCAGATGATACTAAGAAGGCAAGTAGTATGAGAAGACACTGAGAAGGCTAGTAGTCTCAGATGACACTAAGAAGGCAAGTAGTATGAGAAGACACTAAGATGGCAAGTGATAGCAGACGTCACTAATAAGGCAAGTAGTATCAGACAACACTAAGAAGGCAAGAAGTATCAGACGGAACAAACAAGCCAAGTAGTATCAGACGGCACCTACAAGGCAAGTATTATCAGACGGCACTAAAAAGGCAAATAGTATCAAGCTGCACTAATAAGGCAAGTAGTATCAGACGGCACTAATTTGGCATGTAGTATCAGATGGCACTAATAAGGCATGTAGTATCAGATGGCACTAATAAGGCAAGTAGTATCAGACGGCACTAATAAGGCACGTAGTATAAGTTGGCACTAATAAGGCCAGTAGGATTAGGCGGAACTAATAAGGCAAGTAGGATCAGACGACAGTCAGGAGGCAAGTAGGACAAGAGGTGACTAAAAGCCAAGTAGTATCAGATGGCATTAATAAGGCAAGAAGTATCTGATGGCACTAAAATGGCAAGTAGTATCAGATGGCACTAATAAAGCAAGTAGTATCAGACGGCACTAATAAGGCATGTAGCATCAGACGGCACTAATAAGGCAAGTAGTATCAGATGGCACTAACAAGGG
>NW_007006527.1:0-811 GCF_000164805.1 Carlito syrichta
ACGAGTTGGTTAGCCAGTTAGCTAATTGTTTTAACTAGTTTGTAAAAGAGTTAAATAGCTGAATTAACTAGTTGAATAAGGAGTCACCTAGGTTACTTAACTTGTTGACTGATGAGTCGCCTGACTAGTTAGCTGGTTTAACACGTTGGCTGACTACTAGTCCAACTTATTACCTGGCTTAAGAAGGTGGCCCATTAGTCGGCCTACCAGTTACCTGGGTAAACCAGTTGACTGACGAGTTGACCCACTAGTTGGCACAATTAACTAGTTGGCTGGCTGGTTTCCTGACCTAAGCAGTCAGCCAACAATTTGGCTGACTATTTGGCTGGCCTATTTGACCGCCTAGTTAGCAGAGCAAACTTCTCAGCTCCCAAGTTGGCCAACTATTCGGCCGATTGGTTAGGTGAAATAACTAGTTGGCCATCAACTCATCCGACAGCTTAGCTGACTGAACTATTTGGCTGGTGAGTTAGCCGACTGGTCAGCTGAATTAACTAGTTGGCAAGCGAGTGAGCCAACTGGACAGCTGACTTAACTAGTCGGCCAGTGAGTGAGCCGACTGTTCAGGTGATTTAACTAGTCAGCCAGCGAGTGAGTCGACCTGTCAGCTGACTTAACTATTCGGCAGGCACGTGAGCCGACTGGTCAGCTGACTTTAGTCGATTGACTAGTGAGCTGACTGGTCAGAAGACTTAACTAGTCGACAAGCGATTGAGCCGACTGGTGAGCCAACTTAACTAGTCAGCAGTCAAGTGGGCCGAAGTGTGAGCCTCCTTAACTAGTCAGCCAGAGAGCTAGCTGACCAGTGAGC
>NW_007006528.1:0-799 GCF_000164805.1 Carlito syrichta
AATAAAAGCAGTGAAGAATACTGTGAGTGAAATAAATAACAAACTGATAAGCATGGAAAGCAGAATTAGCCAAGCAGAAGAAAGAATCTCAGAGCTTGAGGATAAAAATAAAGAACAAACCCAAACTGTCAAAAACATAGAAAGGAAGCTTAAAAAGACAGAAAAAACCTTCAAAAGATGAGCGACCAATTATAAAGTACTAATTATAGCTTTCTGTGTGAAACCACATAAAAATTAAATACCAAATGATTAAAATGTAATATCCAATAACATTTCCCATGACACAATAAGTATACAACAAATAATAAATTTCTAACATAAGCAAAACAGTGAGAAATAGATTCGTTTATTTAAAAAGAAAACATGACTTCTGGCAAGATGGCAACAGGGCAGTTTGATCTGTGAGACCCTCTGTAAAAGAGAACACACATAAAGACTCTAGGTCTCTCCTGGGGGCTGCCGCTCCCATTGCCAGCAGCCTGCTCTTCACACGGAGTTCAGCCACTGCCACCGCTCAAACATCACAGCAGTCTTGGCTGCTGCCACAGCCGCAGATGCCACTGCCACGGCTATCACCCCACCCATGCCTGAGGCAACCCATGACTTTGCACTGTGAATCCCCTGCTAGCACTATCTACTGAGATCGCCACCAATGCTGCTGCCACTGCCACTGCCACACCCCTTGCCTAGAGCCAGGCTCGTGGAGCTCCTTCTGTGTACCACGACTACTGTTGCCTGCTCCCTCCGTCCTGAGCACCCTCCCACTTCTGCTCTACTCAGTTGCAGGCTTCCACAGCTG
>NW_007006529.1:0-682 GCF_000164805.1 Carlito syrichta
CTGCTTTTGGCAGAGCAGTGTACACAAGTACTTGAAGCCTAAATATTTTTCAATAGTCAAGGATACTCCCATTATGATGTCAAAGTTCTGAGGCTGATGTCATCAGGGACAATTTGACATGCTTGTTTCTTTGATTTTACTTACATCTTTTAATGTAAAAATGAGCCTTTTCGTCAATCTACAGATTCAATGAACTAACCATTAAGTTAACATCACTCTTCTCAGACCTGGAGATTACAGTAAAGGATTCATATGGCCAGGCCCAGAGGCTCAGTCTTTAATCCCACTCCTTTGGGTGGGAGAGGTGTGTGGATAGCCTGAGCTGGCGAGTTTGAGACCCGCCTGGACAGCAAGACCTCACCCCTAAATAAATGGAACAATCAGCTGAGCATGCCTGTAATTCCAGATACTTGGAAGGGTGAGGCAGAAGGATGACCAGAGCGGTGGCCGGGAGCGGCCACTGCTCTCCAGTCTGGGCGACAGAGTGAGAATCCAACTGAAAAAAAAAAATTAATAATAATTCATATGAAACCATAAACAATCATGAATAGCAAAAATAATCTTATCAAAAGAAACAAAGCAGGAGCTATCGCAGTTCAAGATTTCAAACTTTACTGTATATTTGCAGTAATCAGCACAGCCTGATATTGGTACCAGAATAGGTTCACAGGCCAATGAATCA
>NW_007006530.1:0-725 GCF_000164805.1 Carlito syrichta
CCAGAGGCCAGAATGGGGTACAGCTGCACAATTTGGCTCCTGTGGCCTTGACCTGCGGGGCTCAGGTGGTCCTCCCACCTAAGACCCAGAGCAGCCAGGACTTAAGGGGCCACAATGTCTGTTTCAATTTTGAAGACCTCTTGTTAAGACAAGGTCTGTCCATGTTGCCCAGACTGGCCTACAACCCCTGAGTTCAGGCAGCCTCATGCCTCAGCATCCTATGGTGCAAGGCTTATGGCTGTGAGCCTTGGAGCCTGACTTGGACTCACACATTTTTTCTGTGGGAGCCATGCTAAGGAATGACCAAGAATGAAAGCCACCACATCACGTGTAACCAGGACTGCAGGTGCTACTATGCACGACTTCTGTGTTCTGGGGAGCAATAAGGTCTCGCTATGTGGCCCAGGCTGGTCTCAAAATCCCAGACTCCAACAGTACCCTGCATTGGCCTCCTAAAGCCACAACCCGACTGTCTGCCAATCCACCATCTTTTGGAAGCTCTAGGCCCAAGTCTGGGGCCTCCTTCCCAAAATATCTCTGTCTGTTCATAATGATACCAACCCATACACAAATGGATGCTCTTCTTCTTTATCCTTTTTTCCTTTTTTTCTTTGAGTCAGAGTCTCACTTTGATGCCCAGGCTGTAGGGCGGTGACTCGCTCCTGGCCACTGCAACCTCGGACCGCCAGGCTCCTGCAAGCCTTTCCCTGTCCTCCGAGGAGTAG
>NW_007006531.1:0-697 GCF_000164805.1 Carlito syrichta
CGCCCCGGAACCAAGAGCCTCAAGGTACTCAGCAAATGCACCCTATGTGCATCTGACCTAAAAGAGGTGTTGCACCACCCAAGTTGCCCACTACGTCCAGTGTGACTCTCTGTGACACATGGTGTCCAGCCAGAACCCCCTCCGCTTTCCACAGAGACTATTCTCTTGTAGGGGAACGCTGTCATGTAGGTGCAAAGTGGGCCTAGGTTCATGGAGCCTCTCCATCTGGCGCTTGTCCAAGAGGAGCTTGTTTCCTCCACAAGGGAGGGCTGGCCCGGCCAGGTCTGCTCTGAAACGAGGACCAAGGCTTTGCCACGTCCCCACTCCCCTGTCCACAACCCCGTGCGGAACTTCCAGTTCTTGCAATGTGTTACCGTAAGAAGCATGTAGACAATTCACTGATCACATGGGGGCTATGGCAGCGGAAGCATTCCTGGAACAGACGCAGTCCTGGCACTTCTTTTCTGCACAGGAAACTCTTTTGTCTTGATGAGTACTCTGGAGAGAGTGTACTGTACAGCAGAGGAACCCCCCTTCTTGGTCGATGCCATCTGCTTCCTGATCCTGATTTGTAGAGACCATGGGGTGCATGTGGCATTTCTAAAATACTCACTAATGTCTGCATGCCCAGTTGGTGCCTCCTAAGCTGCCAACTGCCAAGTCGGCAAAGCCGATGTGCTAAGACCAGCTGAGCCAC
>NW_007006532.1:0-680 GCF_000164805.1 Carlito syrichta
CCAAGGGTCTGCATTCCGGAAGGGAGGGTGTGACTCTCAAGCATACATGAGGGAGGGATGGCCGGGTGACTCGTGCCTGTCTCCTCAGCATTAGGAGAGTCAAGATGGGAAGATGGCCTGAACCCGGGAGATTGAGACTAGGCAGGACACTATAGCAATCCCGCACCTGGAACCCAAGCAAAACCCAGAAAACCTAGGGTGAGTGCAGGTCTCGGCAGGGGGATCGTCTTCTGCCCGGAGTTCAAGATCAGGCAGGAAGACCAGGATGTCGACCAAATAGAAAACTTGTGATGGCATCAGTTTGGGAGGTCCAGGATGAGAGGTTGGCCCGAGTTGGACGGTTTGAGGGCAGCCTGGGCAACCTAGTGAGGAGAGAAGAAAAGAAAGAAAGAAAGAAAGAAAGAAAGAAAGAAAGAAAAAGAGAGAAAGAAAGAGAGAGAGAAAGAAAGAGAGAAAGAAAGAGAGAGAGAAAGAAAGAGAGAGAGAAAGAAAGAAAGAAATCCATTCTCCTGCAAACCTTCTGCTCTCAGGCCTTCCCCTCCCACCACCCCACATGTGAGGTTGCCTCAAGCTCTGCACTTTCAACCCCAACAACCCCTAATTGCCGGCCCCTCATTGGTGCGGGAGTTCTTGAGGCTCCCTTGCCAGGTTCCTGCCAGTACTCCTCTCCGAGGTGAGAA
>NW_007006533.1:0-695 GCF_000164805.1 Carlito syrichta
CAGTTGGAGCTACAGGCCTGTGCCACCATGCCTGGCTAATTTTTTGATTTATTGCAGAAATGAGGTTTTGCCAGGTTGCTCAGGCTGGTCTTGAACCCATTAGCTCGGGCAATCCTCTCACCTTGGCCCCCCAAAGTACTGGAATTTCAGGCGTGAGCCACCACACCCAGTTTAATATTAGTTAAAAGTCTCATTTCCTTTGAGTTCAAACCAAACTTAATGTTTTTGTCTGTACATTTTTTTAAAATTTTTTGAGTCAGAGTCTCACTGTCACCCAGGTTAGAGTGCAATGGCATGCTCACAACCACTGCAGACTTGACACCTGGGCTCAGGTGATCCTTCTGTCTCAGCCTTTTAAGTAGCTAGAACTACAGGCATGTGCAACCATGCCCAGCTAACTTTTTGATTCATTGTAGAGCAAGTTCTTGCCATGTTGCCCAGATGGTTCAGAACCCATATGCTCAGGCAATCTTCTCACCTCCACCTCCCAAGGTGCTGGGATTACAGTCGTGAGCTACCGTGCCTGGCCTCACATTTTTAAAAGTACTAAATTATCTCTAAAATTTAAGAAGGCAATTTATATTTTTAATATTTATGTAAATCACAACACAAATATTTGTAAATAGGATTTACATAATATACAGTTTTCAATGATTGGAACACTAAATTATACCATATTGTCTGACCTACCAGCA
>NW_007006534.1:0-660 GCF_000164805.1 Carlito syrichta
CCAACTAGTTAAGTTTTCTGACCAGTCGGCTCACTTGCCAGACAACTAATGTCAGCTGAGCATTCAGCTCACACACTGGCAGGTCAGTTAAGTCAACTGACCAGTCAGCTCACTCACCAACCGAAGACTTAAGTCAGCTTGCCAGTCTGCTCACTTGCTGGCCGAATTTTTAAGTCAGCTGACCAGTAGGCTTTCATGTACTGACTAATCAAGTCCGCTCAACTGTTGGCTAACGTGCTGGCCGAGTAGTTAAGTCAGGTAACCTGTCACCAACTAGCTATCCAAATAGTAAAGTAAGCTAAACAATCGTCCGACTAGTCGACCAACTTGTCAGCAGACAAGTTAGCATAGCTAAATAGTCGGCCGACTAATTATGTCAGCTAACTTCTCGGCAAACTTCTCGGCTAGTTAGCAGAGCAAACGAGCAGGCAACTAGTTAACATTGCTAACTAGTGGGCCAACTCTTCAGTTGTCTTGTTAAACCAGCTAACTAGTCGGCTGACTAGTTCGCCAACTTGTTAAGCCAGTTAACAAGATGGCCGTGTAAGCAGCTAACATGTTAAACAATCTAAGTAGACGACCTACTCATCAGCCCACAAGTTAATTTACCTAGATAACCTGTTAACAACTAGTTAATTCAGCTAGTTAACTCGTTTACCA
>NW_007006535.1:0-797 GCF_000164805.1 Carlito syrichta
CTTAGCTAACTGTCTTAACCAGCTAGCCAGCTGACTTGCCAGCTAATTTAACTACCTGACTTAACTAGCTAGCCAGTTGGATGTCCAGCTGAATTAATTAGCTGATGTATCAAACGTGCCAGCTGTCTAGCCAGCTGACTTAACTAGCTGGCTAACTAGCTAGCCAGCTGGGAAGCCAGCTGAATTAACTAGCTGACTTAAATAGCTAGCCAGCTGTCTAGCCAACTGACTTAACAAGTTCACTACCTAACTAGCCAGCTGGCAAGTCAGCTGACTTGACTGGCTGACTTAAATAGCTGGCCTGCCTACTAGTCAGCTGAATTAGCTTGCTATACACCTAGTCAGCTGGCTAGACAGCTGACTTAACCAGGTGACTTAACAAGATAGCCAGCTGTCTAGCCAGTTTACTTAAGTAGAAAGATACCTAGCTAGCCAGCTGGTTAGCCAGCTGACTTAACTATGTGACGTAACTAGCTAGCAAGCTGACTTGACAGCTGACATAACTAGCTAGCTACCTAGCTAGCCGGTTGTCTAGCCAGCTGACTTAATTAGTTTACTTGTGAGCTAGCAGGTTGCACAGCTGGCATAACTGGCTAGCTTACTAGTAAGCCAGCTGTCTAGCCAGCTGATTTAACTAGGTTACTTAAATAGTTAGCCAGTTGGATAGTAGGTTTACATACCTACCTAGCTACATAGATAGTGAGCTGGATAGCCAACCAACTTAATTAGCTAGCTACCTACATATCATGCTGGCTTGCCAGCTGACTTAACTACCTAGCTGCCTAGCTAACCAGGTG
>NW_007006536.1:0-974 GCF_000164805.1 Carlito syrichta
ATTAAGAGAAATATGAGAGATATTTCCTATCATTATTAAGTATGACAAAAATGCAAGTAATAGATTGTCAGATGTATTTCCATAATGAAAGCATTCTCTAAAATTAAGTACCCTTCAAAAAATGAACACTTAAATAACTGTCATAGAAAATTATTGTATGATTTATAGAACTTAATGATAGACTTACTATAAATAACTTTCTTTTTTAAAAAATTTTTTGAGTTGGGGTCTCACACTGTCACCCAGATTTGAGTGCAGGGGCCGCTCCCGGCCACCGCAGCCTCGACCTGCTGGGCTCCGGCAATCCTTCCGCCTCAGCCTTCCAAGGAGCTGGAACTACAGGTGCGCGCTACCACCCCCGGCTGATTTTTGATATATTGTAGAGATGAGGTCTCGCCAAGTTGCCCAGGCGGGTCTCGAACCCGCGGGCTCAGGCAATCCACTTACCTCAGCCTCCCAAAGCATGGCATTACTGGCTGAGCCACCGAGGCAGGCTATAAATAACTTTCAAAAGTTAATATAAAAATAATCACGTGAATTAAAATATGCATAACAAATTCTCTAACACCAGTCACAACAAGAGAATAGTAAAAATACATCTCATCAGAATAAAGCAAGTGAAAGGTGACAGTGTCATGTTTTCAAACATAAAATTGTCTGAGACCTAAGCAACTGTGAGCACTGTTGGTGAAGATACGAGGGGAGGTTAAAAAACCCGGAGTTTATTTTTTTTAATTGTATATTTTTTCTTACATGTTTAAGCTTCAGTCACCTTCAAAGTACATTACATTTGATATACTACACCTACCAAGACACTTTTTCCACTGCTCAAAACAGTCTTTCAACTCTTTAATTTTGATGTCTTTTGGTGCTTCTGACATTTTTTTGTTTTACCTCTTCCACATTGGCAAAATGTTTCCCTATGAAGACTTTTTCCATTAGGAAACTTAAAAAAAAAAAAGTCTTTCAAGGCA
>NW_007006536.1:2081-4406 GCF_000164805.1 Carlito syrichta
AACACAGAAGTGGAGTGTAGAAATGTTTTACTATGAGTAAGCTTGTAAAAAATGTTATATTGTAGTTAGTATCCTCCTACCCAACCCTTCAATTTACTAAAGACTTATGCATTGTCATTGGGTAGGCAAGTGAATTTTTTAAAAAGCCGGTTAAAATGTTGATGCACCTTAGGTAGTTAATGATTCTTTTCTTTAAAAAGAGGATATCATTACTCTCTTTAGAGCATTCAAATTAGTGATGGGATAGATCTCAAGGACAGACTAGATTTCTAAAACATTTTTTGTCAACATAAAAGCCTCTTTCAAATGTCTAACGCAAAGATTCAAGAGTATAAACAACTGTGCATTGTTTATACCAGGCATGTTGCCAAAAAGAATTGAGGTGGCATTTAGTGAAGAAATAGACAAAATTAAACCATTAAAACTGGGGTTAAAAGAACAAAAGATGACCATAAAAAAGTTTAAACTTTTTCCATAGATTATATTTATTCAATCTTTTATAGAAAATCTGTGAAAAGCTTTACCTCTGTTAGCCTGCTTTCACTAAAACAGCACTAATATTCTAAAAGCTAACTACATGTTATAAGTGACTAACATTTCTTATGAAAGTCACTTATTCTCCATAAACATTTGATTTCTCATCTAATAACTTAATCAAAGTGACTGATTATCTTACAAAAAGCATGTGATGTTCTCATAAATATGAATGTTTTCATATAATTACCTTAAAACCCCAAATAACATTTTATGATAAGCCATCCCAGATAAACTATTTGTGAATTCATTTAGATTTGTTCTTGTATGATATCTTTAGAGAAATCAGTGTATTGCATTTGCAAAAGGTGGTTCCTTTAAAAAATTGCTTTATTGAGGTACTAGAAAATAACAATAAAATTTCAGTATCCTGCTATGTGACACTTTTCTTGATGGATAGAAGAATAAAAAATGTGTAGAATATGGACACTTACCATAGCAACTACCTATATATTTTTGGTAACTTAATTAAAAAAAAAACATGAACTACTCATAGCAAATTTATTTCACTTATTTTTTAAGATAATGTTTTCTAATGACAAAAGTCAAATGATTTCTGGGTGAGATGTGATTATTATAAAATATTCAACCAAAAAATAAGTAATATATAAAACAAATCACTGCCATACGATATTTATTGGATGAACAGAATTAACTAATACATCAATTTGCATTCCCATATAAATTTTCCTATATTTTTTAACTTTTAAATTTTTTATTTTAAAGATGATTTTCTGATACAAAGCGCAAGAGATTCTTTCAAATCTCAGAGTGGAAGTGCTGGCTCAGTGTATACAGAGGATACAATTATTCAAATTTATTAATCTCTCAAAATGTTAATTGTTTTTAGAAGTGTAAAAGGCAAGGCAACAGAAGTAAGAGGTAAGAGGAAATCAAGTGAACAAGGTATCCCAAGAGCAAAGTAAATAAAGGAAAACAGTGAGCACTGGTGATGAATGCTGAGGCCAAAACTTCTTCCAGTTCAATGAAGGTCGAGCACTATCCTTCGGATTGGACATCACAGACTCTTTAGAAACTTTTAGAAGTTGTCTTCTGCAGCAGTATTAGGGGCAAAAGTGAGATTTAAGCAAATAGGCTCAGGAAAGAAAGAGAAAACAAAATGGGAAGTCTGAATATAGTCCATTGTTAAAAAATTTATGATGTAAACAAAACCAGAAAATAATCCAGAGGAAAATGGGAAAAACACAAAGGTGTTTTAGATATATATTTGATGAGATAAAATAAATCGTGTTTAAAGGGGTTTTTTTGTAATGTATTGCTGCATTATATTTTTAAAGCCAAATATATTGTAACATATGATTAAATTAGGCATAATTATCCCAAAGCATGAACATTCTAGCTTTTTCAGCCACTTTCTAGTTAACTGTAGCTCAATATCCTCATGATATGCCTTCCATAGTATTGCAAATAAAAAAAATGCTTTACCAAATATTGTGTTGCTAAAATTGATCAGACTTCTAGCTTGTGATATGTTTCCGCAATATCCATTGTCTGATTGCTAAGGCAGCACAACATATTTTAAGCTTTTGTCATGGCAATGTGACTCTTAAATAGATATTCTACAAATATTTTTCAAATATACAAGAACAGCATAAAAATAGAGAATTCTAGTTTTAACATTATTTAAAAATTACAAAACATTCTAGATTAAAAATAAGATATTATTAAGAGTGCAAAACAAATCCATGAGTCATCTCTGAGATGGTCAGCTGAAGTTCATTTAATATTTGTGTATCTCTTGCTTATTACACAGATTCCCCCAAGAGTGTG
>NW_007006536.1:5518-5884 GCF_000164805.1 Carlito syrichta
GAATTAATAAAAATTGTGGGGAAATATTTTCACATAAAAGCCTTCATTCTCATTTTGATCACCAGGCTATTTTCTTCTCATTATGCCTTTTTAAAAAAATAAATAAAAAAACTAAATTTTCATTGTAGTATTAATTTCAATTTTATATCCTTTATTGCTCTGATTAGTCTCTATTATTTGACAAGATGTACAAGCGTATGCAGCTGACACTTACTGTGCATCAAATATATTCACCTTTACTATATACTAACAAATTTCATTTTGTTACATATTGCATCTGCTTATTCTCACATCTAAATTATTGTCTTTTAATGAAAGGAGAAAATTGATATTTAGGAATATTTGTCAATCAAATGTATGTTACAT
>NW_007006537.1:0-600 GCF_000164805.1 Carlito syrichta
CTCCAGCCTGGGCAACGGAGTGAGACTCCAACTCAAAAAAAAAAAAAGAACTGCCTCTCTCATAATGTTAATTTTATTATACCGTGCTTTTCTAAATATTTAAATTTCTTTGGATACCTTGTTCATGTATTCTGGAGAAGAATTTCTTAAATAGATTGATGACTAGACATACCCTAACGCTACGAAGGGAAACAAAATGCAGTTAGCTATCTATTCTCATGGTTTGTAACATCTAAGTTAACCTTAATGATGCTTCACCACTGTCCAAAGAAAACACCCTGAAGGAGCCCTACCGTACTTCTTAGTGCTTGCTTATTTTGCTTTTGTATGTTTAATAAAAACTGTCTCAGCTGGGCTCGGTGACTCAGCCTGTATCCCGTGCTTTGGGAGGCTGAGGTGAGTGGATTGCCTGAGCCCACGGGTTCAAGACCCACCTGGGAAGCGAGACCTCATCTCTACAATAAATCAAAAAATCAGCTGGGCGTGGTAGCGCATGCCTGTAATTCCGGCTACTCGGAAGGCTGAGGCAGAAGGATCGCCAGAGCTCAGCAGGTCGAGGGTGCGGTGGCCAGAGCGGCCACTGCACTCCAGTCTGGGCGA
>NW_007006538.1:0-553 GCF_000164805.1 Carlito syrichta
CCATCTATATCCATCAAAGATATTAGCCAGTAGTTCTCTTTCTTTGTTAGGTCTTTATGTGGCTTGTGTATCAATGTGATGTTATCTACATAAAATAATTTGGGGAGAGTTCCATCTTTCTCATTCACCTGTAATACTTTCAGTAGGATTGGTATCAGCTCCTCCTTGAATGTCTTATAGAATTCTGCTGGAAAGTCATCTGGTCCAGGTTTTTTTTTTGTAGGTAGTTTTCTTAATACATAATCAATATCCTTGATTGTTATTGGTCTATTTAGGGTCTCGATTTCTTCTTGTTTCAACCTTGGCAGGTTGTGGGATGTCAGAAAATCCTTAATTTCCTTAGGGTCTTCAAGTTTGTTTCCATACAGGTGTACATAATAGTCTCTAATGATCTTTTGAATTTCTTCAGGGTCAGATGTGACTCCATCTTTTGTGTATCTGACTGTGTAGGTTTGGACTTTTTCTCTCTTTTTCTTGGTCAGTCTAGCTAGAGGACCATAGATCTTGTTTACCCTTTCAAAGAACCAGCTTTTTGTTTCATTGATTTTTTTTG
>NW_007006539.1:0-570 GCF_000164805.1 Carlito syrichta
CGACTCTACCTAACACTCCCATCATCAGGGCTGTAGTAGTAAGAAGAGAAGCTGAGGATGAAACAGTGATCATTCTGGAGTAATGTGGTATAAGCAGAAAAGACATCCCACCTCATCCTCTCAAAATACACGCCTTACTGGATTGTCTGATGACAATTAAAGGGATGCTTCAATGTCATGACAGGTGCATTTAATGAAATATTATGCAGTACATAAATATAAAGCTTTTTTTGAACCATTTTTAGTGACGTGGAAAAATGTTCAAATGTAATATCAACTGAAGAAAAGTGAATTCAAAACAGAATGTAAAATATGATCTACAATACCAAGAAAATATGCATATACTGTATATGTCATCTATAAAACCATTTTCATAAAGTGTGTATCTATGCATTTCCATATGTGATGTGTACACATGCATATACTATCTGTGTATACACATATAAAAAACGCTTAACAACAGTGGTTACTGGTGTGTGGATTATACCTTTTTTTTTGCTTTCTTAAAAAAAAGTGTTTCTGTTTTCCAAGTTTTCTGTAATGTATTATCTTTGACAACCATTGCATTTA
>NW_007006540.1:0-821 GCF_000164805.1 Carlito syrichta
AAGAAGAGACAGTAGAAATGAACAAAGTTGGCTCTCTAAGAACTATGGATAACATAATAATCTGAAAGAAACTATAAAATATGTTTACAACATTTAAAGATTTTCTTTTTAGAGGTCTAGAAAGCACAAAGAAAGACTAGGATATAAAGTGAAAAGAGAAGACATATTTGGAAAAGAACCAAATAAGACATTAAGAAATTAAATTTATAGACCTTGAAATGTGCACATGGGCACGTGCGTACACACACACACACACACACACACACACACACACACACACACACACACACAACCAACCAATGAAACGAAAAAACCCAAACCAAATCAGGCAGAACATGGTGCCTCATGCCTGTAATCCTAGCACTTTGGGAGGCCAAGGCAGGAGGATCATTCAAGCACAGAAATTTGAGACCAGCTTGGGTAACATAGTTAGATCTCATTTTTACAAAAAAAAAAAAAAAAAATTACAAAAGTTAGCTGGACATGGTGATGTGAGCCTGTAGTCTCAGTTACTTGAGAGGCTGAGGTGAAAGGATCACCTGAGCCTGGGAGGTAGCAGCTGTCAGTAACCATAATCATGCCACTGCATTCCAGCCTGGGTGATAAGAGTGAGACTCTGTCTCAAAATAAATAAATAAATAAATAATAAAAACTAAAACTAAAGTAATTTAGTGTAGCCTAAGTGCATAGTCTTTTATAAAGTCCACAGTAGCGTACAGTCATATCCTAGGCCTTCTCATTCCCTCACCACTCACTGACTCATCCAGAGCAACGTCTAGTCCTGTAAGCTCCATACATGTAAATGCCCTATAGAGGTACTC
>NW_007006541.1:0-617 GCF_000164805.1 Carlito syrichta
CCAGGTACTGAAGTGATGAGGCAAAGCCAGAAGGCAGCAGTCTCTCTCCTGCTTCAATGGTGAAGGAGAACCTGGGCAATGATTTCTCCCTGCTGCTTTTTCACAGAAAAACTTTTGTCCAGTTAAATAAAAATAGTGCTTGACTTCTGAAATCTGGGAAGAGCCAGGGACAAAACAGAGAACCTGCAGCACCAGCTGTTGTACCAGGGGCCTGGCCACTTGCTTACAAGTCCCCACTTGTCTCTCCCAGCATTTTCTTTCCAGGGAGGGTTTGTTGATTTTAAAAAAGAAAGAAAGAAAGAAAGAAAGAAAGAAAGAAAGAAAGAAAGAAAGAAAAAGAACATGGCACTTGGCCTCTGTGTCCTGAGAATCACTAGGGTCCAAGCCCAGAAGCTGTGGCACCAGCCACTGCACCCAGAGAACTCTGGATGCTAGTTCCCTAGTCCTAATTCAGTCAGTCACTCACACACCCACTCGCTCACCAGCACATACACAAAATTTGCCATACATTCACTCATTCACACCGGGACTCACATAGTCCAACTGATTCAGCCGCCATCTCCCCCCCAGAATCAGAAAAGATGATATCTCATTATGGGTTTTATCTGCAATTATCT
>NW_007006542.1:0-657 GCF_000164805.1 Carlito syrichta
CTACTTGACTTGAAAGAAGTACACTTGGCTTAAGGAATTCTTTGGGTCTCTCTCTGGCAATTTTTCTGGAAATTCATCAGCTTGTCTGGCAAATGCATGCCCTGCTCTGTATGGAAGCGATGGCTGCAGCTGGCCATGATGGAAGCTCTGACACTTCATCCTTTCCTTCTGACATCTGTCTATTTTCTTCAAAAAGCGATTGAATAATTCAGATTTGTTCCCTTTCTAAGAGCTTTCGTTTTATCTTTTAGACTCAATTTTTAAATGATTTTAAAAATATATCTTAGAGTAATTTTATAGTAGCTCAGCAGCTCATCTTAGAATTTAACATTTCGGATCTCAAACCAGGCAAAATGGGTACAAAGGGAGCCCCAAACTTTACCTGTGCAATGACCACTTATCTATCTAATCCTGAGCTGTACCCCACAACTTTAATAAAATAAGATAAAATAAATAAGATAGATAAAATAAAATTTAAAAATAATAAAAGAATTTAACATTAGGAAACAATGTCTACATTTATATTTCACTAAATTTTAGTATCAATTATTTTCCTACTTGATACATTTTTATAACAAAATATAAAATGTTTATACAATACTTTATGATTATTAGCGATAAACAGATCATGGTTATTATATAATGATTCATGTTTTA
>NW_007006543.1:0-749 GCF_000164805.1 Carlito syrichta
AATCAGCTATTTTTAATGTCTTTAAATAACTTTAAAAATCATGTCTAAAAAACCAATGGAAAATATGTCAAAAGTGTCTCACCCAAAAGAGAATATCAATAAAGAAATACAAATTTTATTTATTTATTTATTTATTTATTTGTTTGTTTGTTTGTTTTTCTGGCGTGTTTCAGTTCCTTGTGGGTCCTAGAGGCTAGGCCTAAATGTTATTTTTTTAAAAATCTCTAAGTAGAAATTCTAAGGTTAAAAAGTAAAATATGTGGAATGAAAAATCCACTAAGGAAGCTCCACAGCAAATTTGAGCTTGTAGAAGAAGAAAAATAGTGGACTTGAAGATAGGTTTATTGAAGTTGATTATTCAGTTTGAGAAAATAATAATAATAATAAAATTTAGAAAGAAATGAGCAGAGTCTCAATGGCCTGTATAACAGCATCAAATGTACATATGCATAACAGATTTTCCAAAAGGAGAGGAGAGAGAAAAAGAGATGATAGAATGGATAGTTGAAGAAAAATGGCCATAATGTTTCAAAATATAATGGAAAATATCAATCTTATAAGAAAGACAATTAACTCCAAGCAGATAACTCCAAGCAGATAAATGTAAAGAGATCCACACCTTTTAATATGTGTCATATTAAAACTGTCAAATGACAAAGAGTATCAAAAGCAGCAAGTGAGAAGCTATTCCTAATGTATAAGAGATATTCAAAACATAAACAGCTGATTTCTTACCAGAAGCAACAGGG
>NW_007006544.1:0-831 GCF_000164805.1 Carlito syrichta
CTAGTTGGCCTGGTGGCTAGCCAGCTGACCTACCAATCTAGAAACCTAGCTAGCCAGCTGGGAATCGAGATCAATTAAGTAACTGACTTAAATAACTAGCCAGCTGCTTTGCCAACTGACTTAACTAGTTTGCTACCTAGCTAGTCAGCTGGGAAGCCAGTTGACTTATTTTTTTGACTAAAATAGCTGGCCTGCTTGCTAGTCAGCTGAATTTATTAGCTTGCTAGATAGCTAGCCAGCTGGCTAGACAGCTGACTTAACTAGGTGACTTAACTAGATATCCAGCTGTCTATCCAGCTGACTTAAGTAGCAAACTACCTAGCTAGCCAGCAGGCTAGCCAGCTGACTTAACTATGTGGCTTAACTAGTTAACCAGCTTCCTGGACAGCTGACCTAACTAGCTAGCTACTTAGCTAGCCAGCTATGTAGCCAGCTGACTTAACTAGGTTACTTAACTAGCTAGCCATCTGGCTTGACAGCTGACATAACTAGCTAGCTACCCAGCTAGCCAGATGTCTAGCCAGCTGACTTAACTATGTTATTTAACTAACCATCTTGATAGCAGGCTTACATAACTGCATAGCTACCTAGTTTGCCAGCGGGATAGCCAGCTGACTTAATTAGTTTGTTACCTACATATCTCGCTGGCTTGCCAGCTGAAGTAACTTCCTACCGTTCTAGCTAACCAGTTGCTAAGTGAACTGACTTAACTAGGTGACTTATCTAGCTAGCCAGCTAGTTAGTCACTGACTTAACTAGCTAGCTACAAAGCTAGGAAGGTGGCTAGCCAGCTGACTTCGCTTGTTGACATACCTAGCTAGCCATTTGACT
>NW_007006545.1:0-727 GCF_000164805.1 Carlito syrichta
GTAGATACAAGATCTTGCTATGTTGTCCAGGCTGGTCTTGAACTCCTGGGCTCAAGTAATCCTCCAGCCTCAACCTCCTGAAGTGCTGGGATTACAGGCATGAGCCACCATGACTGGCTGAATTTCAACTTTTCCATCCAGAAGGCTCTGGCTAGCCTCCCTACCCATTCTAACAATAATTAGAGCAGCTCATATTTTATGAGCACTTACTCCATGCTAGACACTTACAGAAAAATCCTTTGAAACATTAGTTCATTTCGGCTTCAGAACAATGCTATGAAGTTGGAATTATTTTTGTCTCTATTTTGCAGATTTTTCTACCAAGATTTTGCAACGCTATCTTCAGCTCTGTTGTTTCTTCCTTTCTTTCTTTTAATGCGCATGTGTCTTATCTATCCTCCTCTGTTACTCACTATCTCCTTGACCTTGGGCTTGTTGTTTATGTCAAAGGGGCTGGTGGGAGGTGAAAATGAGCCAATGCTTTAAAATACTTAGCCCGGTGCCTGGCACACTAAGTGCTCAATAAAAAATTTATCATTGCATCATCATCATTACTATTCTCATTATTATTTGAGTTGGAGTTTCACTCTGCCACCCAGGCTGGAGGGTGGTGGGATGATCACGGCTCCCCACGATCTTGATCTCCTGTCCTCAGGGAATCCTTACATCTCAGCCTCCTGAGTAGCTGGGATATAAGTACACCCCTCCTCCCCCCCCCGCCCCGCCC
>NW_007006546.1:0-714 GCF_000164805.1 Carlito syrichta
GCAATTGGCAGAGCACTGTAGGGAAGTCCTTGAAACCTAACGATTGCTCAGTAGCCAAGGTCCCTCCCATTATGATATCAAAGTCCTAAGGCTCATGTCATAATTGACAAACTGACATGCTTATTTCCCTGACTTTGCTTTCATTTTTTAGTTTAAAAATTAGCCTTTTAGGCAATCTACAGATTCAATGTAATACCCGTTAAGTTATTAACATCATTCTTCTCAGACCTGGAAATGACAATATAGAATTCACATAAAAACATAAACAATCATGAATAGCCAAAAAATTCTTAGCAAAAGTAACAAAGCAGGAAACATCACACTTCTGGACTTCAAACTTTAGTATAAGGCTACAGTAATCAAAACAGCCTGTTACTGGTACAAGAACAGACATAGAGACCAATGGAACAGGATAAAGATTCTGGAATCAAACCTCAATTTCTCAACCAACTCATCTTTGACAAAACTCCAACAACAACCACTGGGGAGTGGAAAACCTACTCAGTAAATGGTGCTGGGAAAACTGGTTGATTATATGCAGAAGATTGAAACAGGACCCCAACCTATCACCATACACAAAAATTAACTCTAAATGGATCAAAGACCTAAACATAAAACCTCAAACTATAAGAATCTTAGAAAACGCAGAGATATCCTTTATGGTAATTGGAACTGCAACCAATTCCTATTCATAACCATAATGCCCACATCCCA
>NW_007006547.1:0-560 GCF_000164805.1 Carlito syrichta
GCTGGGAATATTGGCATGAGCCACTGCACATAGGCAAATTTTTAATTATTATAGAGACAAGGTTTTTCCTTGTTGCTCAGGCTAGTCTTGAGCCCCTGAGCTCAGGCAATCCTCTTGCCTTAGACTTCTAAAGTGCTGCGATTACAGGCATGAGTCACCACACCCACCATTTGTCTGTTTTGTTTCCTATTGCATTCCTTCAGTTTAGGGCTTAGAGTCAGGGCCTGTGAGATGGCTCTTGGGAGAATCCAGGCAAACTCACTCTTGGCTTTGATGTAGAGCTGCCCACAGTCACTGTTGCACAAATCACAAAAGAGAGCAAGTCACTGGGGCTAACATTATAAAGGAGTGTAGTCACTGGGGCAGCCATCACAGAAAAGGGCCAGTCACTGTGATCCCATCACTGAGAAGGGTTAGTCACTGAGGCACACATCAAAGAGGAGAAACAGTCACTGTGGTTTCCATTAAGAAGGGGCGACAGTCACTGGGGCAGTCATCACAGAGGAAGGCCAGTCACTGGGGCATCCCATCACAGAAGCGGGCTAGTCACTGGAGTACCC
>NW_007006548.1:0-608 GCF_000164805.1 Carlito syrichta
CCCGATGAGTGAGCTGACGGGTGAACTGCCTTAACTAGTTGGCCAGCGAGCGAGCCAACAGGTGAGCTGGCTTAACTAGTCAGCTGGCGAGCAAGTTGACTAGTTAGCTGTCTTGTTGGCTTGCGAGCGAGCCTACAAGTTAGTTGACCTGTTGGCTGGCGAGTGAGCCAATTAATTTACGGATTGGTTGGCAGGTGAGGGAGCCAACTAGTTAGCTGATGTGATGGAAAGTGAGTGAGCCCACTAATTAGCTGCCCAGCTAGCTGAGTTGCTAGCCGACTAGATAGCTAACTAGCTGATTTGCTAGCTGACTTAACTAGCTAGCTGACTAACTAGCAGGCTATCTAGCTGAAATAACTAGCTAGCAAATAAGCTATCTAGCAGTATAGCCAGTTGCCTTAACTAGGTAGATAACTGGCTAGTTAACTGGCTAGCTGACTTAACTAGCAAACTGACTAGCTAGCAGACAAGCTAGCTGACTTAACTAACTAACTGGCTAGCTAGCTGACTTAACTAGCTGAGGAGGTAGTTGGCTGGCTAGTTGGCTAGGCAACTGACATAATTAGCTAGCTACGTGGTGGGCTAGATGACTTGCCAGTTGCTTAACA
>NW_007006549.1:0-1153 GCF_000164805.1 Carlito syrichta
TTAAAGTCACACAGTTGTGAAGTCAATATGTTCTCCTTTATTCTCCAAAAATTAAAAAAAAACTATTATAAATAGTATTATCAACGAGGCATACTAAGGCCATGAAACAATATTACATTGACAAGCTAAACCCTTGCACTACAACCAGATGGATAATTATTTTGAAAAATTTTAAATGGTAGTTTTTCCAACAATTGATTTTGCAAAGATGGACTGGAGGCATTCTAAATAAGACAATCTCAGTAGAAAATGACCTGGAGTTTTTAGTTGAACTAAAACTCCATATAAATAAAAACCTGTCACCAAAAAAGTACTTTTAACTCAGACTTTATTAACAGAAATCCTAGATCTAACAGGAAATAATATTCCCAACTGTACAAGTTAACTAGTTAACATATAAAAACACAGAGACAATTCCAGAGACCAGACTTTGGAAGCAAGCAATCATCTCTCAGAGACTTGACTGGCAGATTCCACCTCAAACACCTAACATGAACAATTGATGGTACACATTTACCAAACTTTGCTCACCTTTTTAGCACAATTGCTCCAAACCTAAGTTCAGCTTGTTTTAGGCCACATGTGAAGCCCATTGACTCTGCTTCTTAGCCTGTCTTTATTTGTATAATGAATGGTAGCAAGGTGTTTTTTGCAGCTAAGGGTTGATCATTTGCTGTTAGACTGTTATAGTCACTCTGGTCTCTAGATCCTTACTGGTCGGCTCCTAGATCCCCTGATGACTCAAAAACCACAGAAAGAGTCACTGGAGATAGGCCTTGGAATAATTCTAAACATCTGCTCCACTAGATAGTCAGCTGTCTGGAGATCAGAGATTAACTTGTCAATATGTGATTTGTAGAACCCAGCAGAGTACACACAAAAAAAATTATTGAGTAAATGAATTTGTTTTATACCCCCTGCATACAAAAATAAATTCTTGATTAAATGAATTTTATTACATACCCTTAGCACATACAAAACAACTTTTTCTAACTATAAATAAGCTTTTATGAGAAATTTTTGTTTGAAGAGGCTAAAGTTACAATAACTATGTGAAGGAAATCATATACATCAGAATTAAGAATGTAGTTCTGTACAGGCCAATATCTTTGATGAACATAGATGCTAAAATTCTCAACAAGATCCTAGCAAA
>NW_007006550.1:0-3221 GCF_000164805.1 Carlito syrichta
TTTATGCTCAGCCTAATCAAGACCACATGTTAGCCCTATTATGCTGCCACTGCCTCCTCTCTATACACAATGAATGCAGCTTTACTTGATATCCTAGGACAATACTGCTGCCTCTATTGCCACCAAATCCTCCACTCCCACCCAGGCCTTGTCTGTAACAGTAACCCAAAATCAAAATCCAAGGTGTGATTTTTGTGTACTAATTTCAAGGAAAACTATAAAAGGATATGTCATTTTATTTTATTTTACAGAGAGAGGTGGGTAAATTTTACTGACAGGTCTAACTCTCAACCATATACAGGCACATATCTTTCACATGGAACACATATACCACACAAAGATATATTCATTACAATGACTTTCCAATCCTAGACTATGATTTTTTAAATTACAGGAGCTCTTATATTAGTTGAGCTTGTAGGGCAGAAATTTAAATTATAGTTGGTTATATTCTCTTTAAAGAATTTTGATATGGGTTCTTGTAATCTATTTGCTTGAAGGACCTATAAGTTTCTGTATAAATTTAAGATTCTATAAAAACTTTTCAAATATAATGCTTCAAGTTTAGAAAACCCAGTTGAAGGATGTTTGCTACCAATCCATGAAATATATAACACAGTAAAATCTAGCATGTGGATTTTCTACTCAGGATCTCACATTCAAAGTGTTGGTAACTATGTTGTTTATGGATGCTATGGGAAATAATCTGATCTCAACTTCACTCAAGTTTTTGGCAGAAATATTTTCTTCCAGTTGTAGGACTAAGACTACAACTTCTCTGTGAGCTATCAACCAGAAGCCACTGTCCTCTCCCAGAAACTGCTCAAATTTCCATGCTCTGGTTCTGACAGTCCCCCTTACTCTTTGTATTCCTTCAAGATCAGTAAAAACATTCTTCCAGTTGAGTCTTCCTCACACTTCAAACCTGTCAGACTTAATCATCTGCAACCAACTGGAGAAAACTCTCTGCTTCTAAGGATTCATGATGGTGGTTAAACCCACTCTGAAAAATTCTTTAACTTAAGATCAACTGGTTAGTAATTTTAACTGCATCTTCAACATACTTTTTGCTATGAAACTTACAATCATGAGAGTAAGACCAGATGGCAAAGTTCATTGAATTCTCTTGAAATTCTGCCTAGCATAGTTACTGATCAATATTTTAGCATACCTTTATTCCTAAATAATAGTGTCCATATTAAGGATTCAAGAGGTTATATCTTTAGATACTATACATAGACTTGCATGTGAATTTGTGATCTTCATTAGTTATTTTATCTTAAAAGTCCCTAGAGATTTATCTCCACTTCATGTTTCTGCACTATATTATTGCAAAGTGGAAGATTCAATGAGGAATATCATTTACTGGAAATAATTCACAAAGTATGCTCAAGCTACATAGTGAAATGACCACTTCCAACTCCAATCTGAGCCTGAGATGAAAGAGACCATATCTGTGACAACTAACCAATCACAGCAGATTATTCCATCATAAATGAGATAAATGTGGCCATCAAAATAACTGTATAGAATAAATTATCATTTGTTTTCCATCTCTATGAAGTTATATATAAACATATGTACACACGTATATTTTAAGTGAAAAGATGTTAACTTATTCATGCAATGCAACAAACTAACAGTATCTTTAAGCACAAAAATTTCAGAAAAGGGCTTACTAGGAGAAAATCCTACCGAGTATGCTTGGGTAATAATTGACTCAGAGCAACTGAAGAATGTGAATATTCATGCCAGGTTTACATTTTCAAAAGAGAAAATGAATAATGAAACCAATTAAGGAAGGAAAGGAATATTTATTCTGCTATTAGGAAGCAACTTTTAGATGTTGAGGTATGTTAGAAGGATGTGTTATTTCTCAAAGAAAATAACTTAAAGCATTTTTCCTGATTCATGTAAAATAAAATATCAAAGTATACATTGCAGAATAGTATTTTAATATCCAGGTAATTCCCATACATCTGTGTGAGGATTAAATGCAATGAAACCTAACAAAAGCATATGTATTTTTTAGAATTTGATTGATGTTTTCTTATCGGCCCTTTGTAGATCATCACTATTATTTATCTCTATTTGTGCTAGAGACAAAATGGAATATAATTATTTTAAAGAAACATATTAGCATACTATCCCTTTACTTTGACAATAACAATTTGGATAAGAAAGTAAAAAAAAATTTGCTTTAAATTTAATTAAAAGGTGATAATACCCATCAGCAATAAGCCCTTCTTGTTCTCAAATTTTGGTTTCTAAATACCTTCCCTACAAAAAAGAAGCAGAGCACCTAGAACAAATGACTGATTCCAGATCTGGGGACAGAGACAATAAAAAAAATGTAGAATCAAATTTTCTGCAAGAATGGAAGAGATGCTAACAAATAAATAAATGTGTATGCTATATTATTTACACAAAGATAAAAATCACTTGTACATATAAATGTATAGGATGTAAGCTGCATATGAATGAGCTTCTTTTGTTCAAGTATGGATCAATCTAGGCATAAAAATGAATGATGACACTAATTGATTAAGAACTATTGAATAAAATAAGAATCCATGAGACCATATTGATGAAAAAAAGAAAGATAAATAGACACAGCATTGTTCACAATAGCAAGAACATGGAACCAACTGTGTTGTCCATCAAAAGAGGACTGGATTAAAAAAATGTGGTACATATACACAATGGAATATTATGCAGCCATAAAGATGAACAAAATCATGAACTTCACAGCAACCTGAATGAACTTAGAGTCTATAATACTGAGTGATCTTTCACAGAAATAAAGAACTGAGTTCATATGTTCTCACTCATAAGTGGACCTTGAACAACTATCATAATACTATAAAAAAATGATGGACAGTAGCGGGAAACTGTGGCAGGGAGTGGGAGGTGGGATTTGGCAGTATTTGGAATCTGCCTGGGGAAGAGGGGTCACATCTCATCAACAAGGGTAACTGCATAATGAATATTTGTATATCTAACCCTGAATTGAACCCCACAATTTTAAAATAAAAAATTTAAAACCTAAAAAAAAAATAAATAAAATAAGAAAAAGAAAGAAAGAAAATAAAGAAGGAGGGAAGGGGAGGAAATATAGAAACAAAGGATAAGAAATAAAGAAAAACAAAATATCAGCCAGGCTCAGTGGCTCAGCCTGTAATCCTGTGCCTTTGGGAGGCTGAGGTGAGTGGATTGCCTGA
>NW_007006550.1:4233-5331 GCF_000164805.1 Carlito syrichta
AAATGGAAGACTTTGTGACATCACACAACCTACCTAGGTTGGAACAAGAAGAAATTGAGACCCTAAATAGACCAATAACAATCAACGAAATCGACTACATAATAAGAAAACTTCCTACCAAAAAAAACCCTGGTCCAGATGGCTTTCAAGCAGAATTCTACAAGACATTTAAGGAGGAGCTGATACCAATCCTACTGAAGGTATCCCAGGTGATTGAAAAAGATGGAATTCTCCCCAAATCATTTTACGAAGCCAACATCACATTGATACCCAAGCCCGGTAAAGATCCAACAAAGAAAGAGAACTACAGGCCAATATCTTTGATGAACATAGATGCTAAAATTCTCAGCAAGATCCTAGCAAACTGGATTCAGCAATACATCTCAAAAATCATCCATCATGACCAAGTAGGCTTCATTCCTGGGATGCAAGGCAGGTTCAACCTTCGTAAAACCATAAATATAATTAAATACATCAAGAGATATCAAAACAAAAACCACATGATTATATCATTAGATGCAGAAAAAGCTTCTGATAAAATCCAACACCACTTCTTTATAAAAACCCTCAAAAATCTAGGCATATGGGGAACATACCTCAAAATAGTAAAAGCCATCTACTAGAAACCCACAGCCAGCATACTCCTAAATGGACAAAAATTGGAATCATTTCCCCTGAAAACTGGAGCAAGACAAGGATGCCCACCCTCACCCCTCCTGTTCAACATAGTATTGGAAGTCCTGGCTCGAGCAATCAGAGAAGAGGAGGCAATCAGGGGTATCCAAATAGGAAAAGAGGAAGTCAAGTTATCTCTCTTTGCAGATGATATGATTGCGTACCTTGAAAACCCAAGAGAATCTGTCAAAAACCTCCTTACACTGATAAAGGCCTTAGGCAAAGTCTCAGGATACAAAATAAATGTACAAAAGATAGTAGCATTTCTCTAGTCTAATAATAAACAAATGGAAACCCAAATAAAAAACACAATTTCATTCACAATAGCCACAAAAAATTGAAATACCTTGGCATCTTCCTAAACAGAGACATGAAAGACCTCTACAATGAAAATTACAAAACACTGCTCAAAGAAATCAAAGA
>NW_007006551.1:0-2785 GCF_000164805.1 Carlito syrichta
TATTGAGGCTGAGTAATAAGAATGTGGAGGTTCAATATACTATTTTACTTTTGTACAAGTTTTATAAATTCTATAATTTAAAAAAGTTGAATTGAAGGAACAAAGAGCTTCCACCTCCAGGGAGATTGCATATGGATATAGATCCATGATGACTTTCATCTATCCCTTTCCATTCTGTTTGTCTAGATTAACTCTTAGTTCATTTAGGCTGCTATAACAGAATGCCATAGGCTGGGTGGCTTTTTGACCACAGAAGTCTCTTTCTCACAGTTCTGGAGACTGGGAAGTTCAAGTTCAAGGCACCAGCAGATTTAATGTCTGGTGAGAGGCTGCTTCCTGGTTAATAGACAGTCATACTTGTGTTGCATCCTCATTCTGCGGAAGGGCCAACGGAGCACTTTGTATACTAATGCCATGTACAAGGGCTCTGCCTTTGTGACCTGATCACCTCTCAAAGACCTCACCTCCTAATACCATCATATTTGGGGTTAAGATGTCAACACATGACTTTTGGGGTGACAGATATTCAGTCTTATAGCAAATCCCTAGGGTAAATCCCAACTTCTTAACAGGACCTACCATTGTCTGCATCATCTGGTGCCAGCCTGTCTAGAGTGCTTTCTCTTTCTTTATTCCTCCTACCCCTGCCCCATTCCAACTCATTCTGCATTTCCAATCTCAGCATAGGTGCCACCTCCTCAGGAAAGACTTCTCTGATTTCTTTTCCCCTATATGCTCCCTTAGACCCATGTTTCATTTCTTCCTCCCACCTTGCACAAATGTATGTTTTTGTGTGATTATTTGATGCACATCTTCCTAATTAGCCTAAAAATTCCATGCAGTCACAAATTTTGTTGCATACACGACAGTATTTTCAGTGTTTAGCTCATTACTTGGCATATAGTAGCCACTCAATAAATACTTACAACAGCTTCAGCTCCTGATCAAGCTCTTTCTGCCCACCACTCACCTTCATCCTCCTTGACTGACCCATGGGCACTTTACTTGGATGTGTCAGGAAGGGGGAGTGGAACTTGGAGAATATTTAAGATGTTATTGTACCCTGGGAACTCATCAGCTTTTGCAATTCCTCTTTCCATGAGTCAGCCTTGGACTGGAACTTTTGTCTGACTCCCATGGTGTAGGGTTTTTGATGTGATCAATGACACCACCAAAGATTCTGCTAAATGGTCTTTGCCTTAATTTGTGTTATCTTGGGATTTTACATGTGTATACAAGGAAAGAAGACTTTTGGAGCTATAATTTGGTTACTGCAGATCAATCAGCAGAAGCACTGTGTACATAGTGAGAAAGCACTTTTGGGTTTAGACAGTCCCATGTTATAACTCTAGTTCCACCACTTATTTGCTGTGTGAGTTTGGGCAAGTAACATAACCTCTCTGTGTTTCAGTTTCCTGAACTGTGAATTTGGAATAGTAATTTTTGCTATGTAGAATTTGAGAGAATTAAACTAAGTGGTGATGTTGACACATTTCCTGGTATACAAAAAAATTTTTTTTAATTATAGAATCAAAATGCTGTGGTGAAGAAAGGTACAAAGTTCTATATCACTAGGGAAAGCAAGGATGACTTTACAGATAAGATGATAGTTGAACTGTGTCTTAACTGCCAACAACAATAATAGCAGTCACCATATATGTTATGTGCCATGCTAGGTTCTGTGCTTCATGGTTTCAGCACATTTTTGGCTCATTCAGGCCTCACTACTGTCCTCAAAAGCATACCTTGTTGCTTCTACATTTTATAGCTAGAGAATGTGAAACTCAAAGAAGTTAAATGACTTTCTACAGGCTGTGCATATAATGAGTGCAGCCGGCAGTTCTATTTGACTTCAGACATCATTCTCTTACCTGCTGAACTGCCCAGCCTCTCTTGAAGGTTGTGTCTGAGCTTTCCAGTATAAATGGAAAGAAGAGGGGTTGGCACAACATGTTCCAAAAGGAAAAGCTTATGTATCTCTTTAAATATATATTATTTTATATATTTATATAATATATGTTATATATTATTATAATATTATTTATATATTATTTTAGATTCAGGGGGTACATGTGCAGATTTGTTACATGGACATATTGCATAGTGGTGGGGTCTGAGTTTCTTGTGCACCCACCAGCCAAATAGTGAACACAGCACTCAATAGGTAATGTTTCAACCTTCACCTCCCTTCCAAAGTCCCCCTTTTGGAGTCCCCAGTGTCTGTTGCTCTCATGTGTACCAGTGATTAAGCTCTTATCTACAAGTGAGAACAGGCAGTATTTGGCTTTAAGTTTCTGGATTAGTTCACTTAGGATAATGGTCTTTATCCATGTTGCTGCAAAGGACATGACTTTGTTATTTTTTATGCTTTGTAGTATTTCATGGCATATGTATACCATATTTTCTTTATTCAGTCAATCATTGATGGGCACCTAGATTGGTTCCATAACTTTGCTATTGTGAATAGTGCTGCTGTGATAAACATATGCGTGCAGGCACCTTTTAAATGTAATGATCTCTTTTCCTTTGGGTAGATACCCATAGTGGGATTGCTGGGTCAGATGATAGTTCTGTTTTTAGTTCTTTGAGAAATATCCATGCTGATTTCCGTAGAGGTTGTACTAATTTACATTCTCACCAATAGTGTATGAGTATGCCCTTTTCTTTACGTCTTGGCCAACATCTTGTTTTTTGACTTTTTAATAATAACCATTCTGACTGATGTGAGATGATATCTCATTGTGGTTTTAACTTGCATTTCTCTTAAGATTGGTGATGCTGAGCA
>NW_007006552.1:0-1815 GCF_000164805.1 Carlito syrichta
AGGCACACCCCGTTTTCTTGACCTAGGTCACCAACACATTTTGTCCTCATCTAACAAGATGTGTTTGCATAGATGGTACCAGAGTTGCTAAGAACGATTTGAATCTACAACCCTGAATCGTCACGGGCATTTGCGGTGTTCGATGTGGTACCATGCTTCCGTAGCTTATTCACGGATGTGTATGACTGATTGGTTTTCCCTGCAGTGTGGAACTGTTTTCAACAGCAAATCATATACGCCAGAATCTTTAAAGTAGTTATGCTAGTGTGAGGGTTTTTGTTTTCTTTCTGTTTCGCTGGCAATTCTTGTTTTAAAGCAAGGTTCCATGGTTATTTATCCTAGCCTCAGAAGCCATGGTAAAATGTTGCATTTGATGACACAAATTGAAAATCATTGAACCAGCCAGGGAGCATCATTTTTACCTATTTTTGGATTCAATTTTGTAAGTACCTCCACCACACTACAATATTCAGAAAGATATTTCTTCTCTCATTTTCTGTGTGCATGCCCTACATTTTTTTTTTAAACGGCTGTGAAAAGATGTAGCAAATACAGGCAGGAAACAGTTAAAATATCTGAATGAATCTAAGTAATTTTGCTTTCAGATTTATATATCTTTGAAAACCTATCACTTTAGTCCTAGCCACTTCAATCTAGATGATTGTTTGTGTAAGAACTGTATTGAAGATTACTTTAGCGCTATCTGTGAAAAAATAATAGTAATAACAGATTGCAAAGTCAGTAAATTATCCAACCTCATTAGAAAATGAGAAGTTCCACAGAGATATATTTAGAGCCCAAACTTTCACTGACCATCATTTAGCATTTTCAATACACTTTGTGTTAGCATAGTAAAAAGAATTTATTATCCTGCTACCCTTTGATATGGTGGTAATCTCATGAGTATTAGATATGCAGGCTGTTTGCCCATACACAAAAAGGTCCCAGGTAGCTTCATAACGGGGGATTCTGGCTTCAGTCTTCTCTACCATTCACTGTGCACTGTCATTTCTCAGTGTTTGGAGTCTCACAGCCCTACCTCAAGACCACCTTTGCTTCTAAGGTGGAGGCACACAAATCAGCAAAGTCTTTCAAGTTTGTGTTCTCTGCTGGCTCTATTTCCACTGGAAGAAGATTTACCAGACCAGAGGCTGAATTACGGAAAATGATGGAACAACAAAGCAGAAAACAATGAAATAAGTCCACAAATTATATTTTCTGCTGGAAATGCATACTGGCCAATATTTCCTATGTGATCTTCATACAAATCATTTTCTCTGTAAGTTTACTCCTGTGATCTTGTCTTTACTAGTCAGCTCTACTTTATTCTACTTCTGCAGTTTATGGATGGGATTTTAAATCCTAATCCTATGCATTCAAAGTTCTGCACACCTTTCTGTGGACATCTGGTCACCCTATAGGTATAATTTTCTATTCTAGCCATACAGGTCTTTGATGAGACCATAAAAGTTTCACTGGGCTCAAGCCTAGCTCATTCTGAACACTAGTTATAACTAGTAGCTACAGCCTCTAATGTTAAAGTAGATCCTTTGTAAGCCTCATTAGAGAAAATTTCATGACTTATCTATAATACCCTGACATGGCAGAGAATTCCGTTCTTAGCCTCTCATTTAGTCCAATGAGCCAAGACAGGCTGTCCCTGATGAGTGCTACCCCCCACCTCAGCACACAGTATAACAGAGCCAAGGAAATTCCAAACTGCTATTCATCACCCATGTGAGAGAAATACTTTATGACCTTTAAAGTGGGCCTTTGTCCATTAATACAGCTCTCTGTGACAGTACTCAACACATC
>NW_007006553.1:0-1737 GCF_000164805.1 Carlito syrichta
GTGATCACGCTGCCACAAGCCAAGGAATGTCTGGGGCTATAGAACCTGGAAGAGGCAAGGAAGGATCCTTCTCCTATGGGGTTCACAGGGAGGATGATCCTGCAGACACCTTAATATCAGACCTCTAACTCCTAAAACTGTGAGATAATAAATTTCTGTTGTTTTTAAGTACTCAGAGTGTGGTACTTTGCTAAAAATGGAAACAAGGATCTCTTAATAAACAATATCTCCATGCGGTCTTGAATGGTTTCTGCTTCATATTAATATACATATTTATTTGAAAAAAGAAAACATTGCTGGCATAGTAAGCCCTGCAAATAGCACATTTAAGAGTGTGAGAGCTTGAATCTGTATTCTAAAGCCTCTGTATGTGGATCCCTAGGAGCTACCTGATCTTCCTCCCAGATCTTTTGGAGAATCCTGTCAGCCCTGGTGCTTGGGCATTTTCAAGTCCAGGAGAAACAAAACAACATGGAGACAAGTGCTGGGAGAGGACAACAGCCTTTAAAGCCTTTCTAATAGGTTCTCTTGTACAGAGAGAGAAAGTCCTATCTGGAGTGAGGCATTATGGTGAAACAAAGAACAAATAGCTGCTCCTGGTAAAACTTGGCAGTTGTTCTTTGAACAACCATTCTTCCCAAAAAACTGTGCTACTACTCAATGAATCAGATTGCTGGAATATGCAAGTGATGTTTGCATCCAGCATTTATTTTCACAACTAATATCTTTAGACAGTTGATGGTATTGTCAGACCATACTTTTCTTTGTTCTGATGAAGACGCTGTTGTCTTAATTAGACAAAGCACAGAGTAGGTTGGGATTTATGTGAATGAGTTCACAGGGTGACCCTATCTGCAATTGTTTTCCAGTTAGAAGTGGTTTGGACCTAGTTTGGGGACTGTAGACTTTTTTGAGGAAAGATTATGGTTGGGAGAGTGGAGGAGGAAGTCTTCTTAGGTTTAGTTCTAGGTTGATCTATTATCTGAATCTTCAAAGTCACCATGAAGCGTGGCATTGGTCTTCAGATATTTTTACTCTTCTTATTTCTCTCAGCTGTTTAAACTTGTGTAAACGGTGAGATTAACCACAGAATGACAAATAGAATAACAGAGAGCATAGTTAATTTTTAAGATAGAATGCTTATTTAATTTTGAGTTAAAATAAACACAGCTTCATTAAATTTGGAGAATATAGATACGTAGAAAAAATAAAGCAGAAAAAAACCCCCTGTAATCTAACTATTCCAAAGATAACCATTAGTGACATTTTGATATTTTTAAAATTCTGTCTTTCAATTCTGTGTAGATCTTTAAAAATAAAATTCTAGCTAAAAACACTTATTTTTATAATTTCACATTCAGTAGAAATGATATATTTGTTGTTATAAATGCATACTTATTTAAATGATATATTTTTTTCTATAGTTCTCTGATCTCTCTGCATACTTGTATTATAATTCTTTTTCACTCAAAGTATGGAAATGAAAATATATTTAGTTGACGGAGATTATAGTTATAGAAATACTGGCTACAAGTTAATTATTGGTTCTAGAAACTACAATAATCTATTATGATGATGCTGGCAGGCAGATTCAGTGGGGACGAAAGGGAGGCCCAAACTTTACCTGTATGATGTCCACTTGTATACCTAATCCTGAATCGTTAAAATTAAATATATAAAAAAATCCTGAATCATTAAAATAAAATATAAACAACAATGAAATAAAATGGTGTTAGA
>NW_007006554.1:0-1676 GCF_000164805.1 Carlito syrichta
ACACACACACACACACACTCTGTTCATTGAGAGGGTCTTGAACTAATGATAACTCTTCGTAGCACTGGTGCCCACCCAGATCTTGGCTTTGAAATCCTTGTCTTCACTAAAAGAATCCAGGACTCCTTAGTGAAATGGCTAACTCCAGGGCAAGTTAAGGTATAAGATAAGCCTGAACACCCTGCTCCAGAAAATAAGAAAGTACTCCACAGATGAAGAAAATATGTCAAAATGGCAGAAAGTGTTTCCATTGTTCAACTTTTGGACAATTTGAGGGTTAAAATAAATAATGATAGTAATGGATTATAACCCATTAGATAATCCATAAGAATCCATAAATTCATACTGATATAAATGAATGAGTAAATACATTGTAAAATGGAGTGAAGGGAAAGCTCTTTCCTACAATTGAATTGAACTAGTAAATGTAGAATGAAGGAATTAGAAAATAATTTGGAAAACACCAAGGAGTAACTGATCCAAGCAAAAATTGTTCATGGTTGCTAAAAGTAGTGGGTGAAAATTTGATGAAGAGCAGGATATTTAGATCTCTCAAAGAGAAAAAATAGCAGCCTTAAAGTGGAGAAAAGGGTCACAAACCACCTTAGCCAAGTCATCAAAGACAATATCACTAATAATGGCAGCAACCCAACATCATATCCCTCTGACTTGATGCCCCAGGAAGACACAGCATCACTTGTGGGGTGTTTCTGCCAAAAATTCATCACCTAGATCTAATCACCAGAAAACATCAGATAAACCCACATTGAGTAACCTTCTACAAAATAAATGGTCTGTACTCTTCAAAAATGTCAAGGTTAAAGAAAGAAAAAGAATAGGTAAAGATAAAGAATGAGAAATTGTTCTAGTTTAAAAGAAACTAGAGAGATGTGACAGCTAAACGCAGTATGTATTTCAGGATAAAGTACATTACCGGAAGATTAGACAATATTTGAACCTGGACAGTGGATTAATTGATGGTATCGCATAAATGTTCAATTTTCTGATTTGGATAATTGTACTATGATTAGGTAAAACAATGTCCTTGTTCTTACTAAATATACACTGAAATATTTAGGGATAAAGGGGCCAATGTCAGCAACTCATTCTCAAATAATTTAGAAAAATTACAAATATACACTTAGAAAGAGGGAGAGAAGAGCAAGATAGGGGAGAGGAGAAAAGGTGTGAATGATAAAACAAATGAAGTAAAGTGTCTGGGGAAGCAGGATGAAGGGTATACCAGAGTTCTTTCTACTAGCTGCCTTTTTGTAATTTTAAAAATAAAAATGAAAGGTCTTTGGGAGAAAGATGCCTGCTGCATGTCAGTTTCAACACTTAATGCAATTACCTGGGGGCTACGAGGAAATCTGGGTCCCTTGGGCCTTAGTTTCTCAAGCTGCATCTACTTCCCCTGTACCCCTTTTTCTGCTGGAAGAAGCGCTCAGCCTTACTCTTTGCTTAAAGGGTTTGAATGTGATTGGTTGGGGGAAAAAACCCCAAAACCCTTTTCTAATTAACAACATTTTCCCACCCATCCCCTACCCCCAACATTTTTTTTAATAGCCCTGAGTTTAAGTTCTTTTTGTTAAAAAAAAATCCAATTAGATCCAGCTATTTTGAAATATGATGCTCATCTGGGAGTGAGAAGTCCCGAAAGCTGCCTGGAAGCTGCT
>NW_007006555.1:0-2149 GCF_000164805.1 Carlito syrichta
CTTCCTCCCTTCCTCCCTCTCCCTTCTGTCCTTCTTTCCTTCCTATTTTCTTTCTTCCATACCTTCACCATAAATCTTGGTGTGTATTTCTATCCTGACCCTAGATAGTCTTCTCACTCACTACTTAGCCGTATAATTAACAGTACCTTTGGAAAATCTCCAGATTTCTCTCTTGATTCTAGTATTCTGCCTTAGGAACAACAGGCACTTTTTTCCCAGGCCACAGAGCTCCATCTCTTCACATGAAGGTTTTCACTAATTTCTGCCTGAGTTTTCCCATTCTGCACCAATACTTGAAAACTCTGTCCAGGCCCTAAGTAAGGACAAGCATCGTGCTCACTTTGCATCCCAGCTCTCAGGGTTTGCTGTTCTTTTCTTTCTGATGTCTATTATCTTGAAACTGGAAGCTTTTATATTCTTTATTGTTCATTTTTTGGCTACTTCAGGTAGGAGAGTAAATTCATCTCTCTTACCACATCTCTGCCAAAAAGGGCAGTCTTCTCCTGGTGCATATGGAAAAGTTTCAATTATTTATTTGTGCTTCCTTGCTTTATGAGCAACAACAAAGTAAACTAAACTTTTAAACTTACAGAAATACCTAGCATTGCATTTTTCCCTAATAGTAAACAATAAAATAATTATAAATAACAAATATTAACTCATTTTTATATTAAACTTAAATTGAGAAAGCAAAATACATAAATTTACTTTGTCAGTAATATAAGTATAAAATAGATAAATAATTTATTTTATATTTAGTATAAGTTCAAAATAGTAAAGATGTGAAAATTTATTTCAACTTTGTGCCCTTGGACTGATATGGTGTGCTTGATATTTTTTTCTAGGAGCATTGTAGATTATTCTAGATGTAATTCAAAATAAGTCATGGGAGACATCAAGGTTTCATGACAACTTCAATTATTTCAGTTCTTAGTAAAGTCTTTTTTTTAAACTGTATTTGCACAAAATGAATGGAAATAAATGAACAATAACTTTTCTATCATTTGCAAAATATTGCCTAAGGCACATTTCAAATATATTCATATCACTTTCTAATATTTGGTTCACAGAGCCCTGTGTTTCTTTTTCCAGTGATCAGGGAATGGAGAAAGACGCTTAAATAATCTGAACTGTTACCTAATGATTCCATAACTTCATGCTATACAGTGCTATTTAAATGAGATTATAATGTAATATGATATCATGGAAAGATTGTCTTACAGGAATGCCACAAAAATAGTGTCTAGAAAAAAAAAATTCCAAGACTGAATGAATCTTCTTTTGAAAAATAGAGGTAAGAAATAAATAGAACATGCAATTCTTGACTTTTTTAAAATTCTGAATGGTAGCTTTAATGGCTTATGTACATCATAAAATAATAACATAAAATTATGAAAAATCATGTATCTGAAAAAAGTTTTAATTTTTCAGATAACTCCACAAGTTTTAACATATTTGATTTAAGAATGCATTTCTTAATTTATCTTCCCATTATTTACTTCTGACATCCAGGTGGTAGAAATTAAATTTCTTTGCTTCTCAAACATTGTTGATTAGCTGTTTTTATCCAATATTAGAGTTCAATAATGGAAGCAAAAATAATATCTTAGTTGAAATGAAAATTATAGAATAGTAGAGATAATAGAAAAAGTGAAATAAACTTATTAGCCAAAAATGGGTGATTTCCCGATGAGAAGCCATAATTACATAGGACTATTTGGTATATAATTAAGTTTAAGGAGAGTTAATATTGAAATTTATGATACTTGTAATCTATATCTCTTTTGACAGTTCCTTCTATCCTCCAGCTGATTTCCCATTCCCAGATAGAAGGAATAAATTAGTAAATAGAAGGTATAATTACACTAAAGGTGCAAAACTTAAAAAAAATTTTTTTTGATAGTCTTGACTTCTGTGGATAATTTTAAGACACTAAATCGGGTAGTTTATTCTGAAACCAAGTGTCCACTATTGATTTTTCTTTTCTTGATTGTCAGAAAGAGGCAACTGATGGCACTCTCAATTCTTACTTACTTTTGAATTTCCAGAAGTTTCACATTTTGTTGTTATTTTCTCACTTATTTCCTCACTCTGCTTCAACTCTACTAGTTTTTGAGCCAAAATTTGGCATGGCACCATTTGTTGGAAA
>NW_007006556.1:0-1809 GCF_000164805.1 Carlito syrichta
CTTTGGAAATTAAAAAAAAGTCTTAGCTCATGGGTTACACAAAAACTCACTGACCCCTGTCCTAAAGACCAATAGGAGAAATAAGAATGTACTTGCATTATGTAAAGAGGTCAAGAAGACTGAAGAGAGATAATAAATCATTGCTGCTAACAATTAAGGGAATACAAGTGCTGATATTGGAGCTGGTCATTTTTACTATGGCACTGTCGTTTGGAGGAAATACAATCACTTTCTAACTGTTCTATTTTGCAAGTGTGGTTTTTATTTTGTACTTCAAATGGAGTTAATCTTTATCACTGGTCCTTTACATGATTTTCCTAAGTGTCTAGTATTGTCTTTCAAATTAAGTGGAGTGTTTTTATAGTTCTTTCTTTGAGAACAAACCCATCTTTAGTTGCCTAGGAATTTGGGCCAGACTTCCTAAGACGACAGTGCTTGAGGAAGACTCTGCACCTCTCCAGCCATGAGGGGAGACAAACTTTCAAAGTGCTTTTCACCTATCTGTCATATCAAGTTAATATTTTGGATCCTGAAGAATTTTTGTTCTGTCTCTGCAAATTTATATTTAAAATCTAATCCATGTTATCCATAACTTGTCTTGGTTATATCAGTAGGGGGATCTTTTAAAGAAGTCTTTCAGTAGAAGAAACAATCTAACAAAATGAAAAAGAAAAGGGACAACAAGAATGACTTTTTTTGAGGGACAAAAAAAGTAGAGGAAAACCCAACAGCAGCAGTAACAACAACTAACATTTGACTTGACTGGCCTTCCTTAAGAAACTCCATTTCTTAGTAACAGGATTGTTGACTACCAAGTATCATAAATCTATATTGATATCCAGAGAGGTCAAGCCAAGGAGGGTCTGTTATGTTCAAGAGACATTTTCTTACCTTCATAGATATTGAAATATGTATGTCAAAGACAATCTACAGTCAGTTCATTACTTAGGAAACCTCTGCTGTCCTCCATCAAATTCAGAACAAAAAAGGAAATGATCTGTTAAGATTAATTTTTCTTTTTAGTTTACTGAATAACCAAGTAAGGAAATACACGTACATACACAGACAAGCAGAAGAGCCAATTTCCTTGTCTTGATGAAACATTTGGAAATAGAAGAATGGTAAATTAATATTACTTAATCTTAAAGGGCATTCTGAAAAAATGGGGCTCATCTGTGACCAAGAAGGATTCTGATTCTTGCAATGTAAAGTAAATAATTTTAAAAGTGTTCCTGTAAGCTTTCTGATCGTGCATGTTCAGTGTCTCTTTCAGGACTCCAAGATATTTATTATCACTTAAAAATTCCAGGAGGGCTTCAGGCTGTTTTTCAGTTCTCAGGTATTCCTTGGGTGCCTAGCACCAGACTAGCCCATTGCAGGATTCAATACAGGCATGTTGCCCAATTGATTAAATTTTATCTCAAAGCTACCATTGAACTTCATCAATCTCTTCCCTCTCAAATCTGTCAGTCTGAATACATGAGAAAGGAAAAGTACAATGTACCTCTCTGTGTCCTACCTTAGTCACTCATTGTCCTTGCATCAAGTTACCAAGATTTATTTTTTTTAATCAGTCCTGATCAAGCAGTCCCTCCAACCAGTTAACCTTTCATGTTGTTTATCCTCTATTTCTGAAAATTTATCTTCAGCTGTCTTCTACTAGGGTGTTCAGAAAGATTCAAAGCAATGTAGCAGAGCAGTCTCATAAATAGGCTGAAAAGGTAACAGCTTAATTAGTAGGAATATGAGTAATACTTTATCCTCTTCCTCCTGCATTTACACACACACACACACACACACACACACACA
>NW_007006557.1:0-1864 GCF_000164805.1 Carlito syrichta
GGGAAGAGGGAGCACCAATCCCTTGCGCCACATTATACACCCAGCACGGGGTGGATCTGTACGGAGTCCTCCCAGCTCCACATCTGCCCTCCAAGCATATCACCTAAGGGAGCATGAGGTCCTATTCAAAACAACAGCCAAGAGCAGTGGCTAGGTTCACAGCCAGGGCCGACCAGCTGGGTTCAACCAGCTCTGCCAGTCACTTGCAGAGCGACTTAGGGCAAGTCCCTTATTTTCTCTGGGCCTCTTTGCATACCTGAGAGATAAGGAGAATAGCGGCACCTATCCTACTGGCTTGTCTTGAGGCACGAATGTGTTCATATTTGTAAGGAGAACAGTGCTTGGCACATACTAAATATTGACTTAAGGGTGTGAAATAAATAAAAATAGGAAACTCTCCCTTATGCGGGTGCTGATACATAGATGACAAACCAGTGTAATGGACATATATCATCGACGGAAAATGCATATTAACTCAATGCTCACCGTGGCCAACGTAGCAGGTCCATCACAAGCCATCCATCTGATTACTGAACTTAAGAATGTGTGGAAAAGAGAGCCCCAGGCTTTCGGCCTGAATGTGGCAGGGACCAGCTGTGTAACCTGGGGAAGGCATGCCTTCTCCAAGCCTTGCTTCCTCTGTGGTGAAAGCTGCCCCAGTCCGAACGGGCAGCCTGGCCGGAGTGGGGGAAGAGCCAGGAGTGGAGATGAGTTTCCAGGAGTCCAGTGCCCTACAAAAACCCTCGATGGGAATTTTATGACTTTGGACAAGCTGCTTCATTTTGTTGAGCCTCGATTTCTTCTCTCTAAAACAGAGGAGTTGGTGCCTGCCCCCCTACTTCACAGGGCTGGGGGTGGATAAGGCCAGTGTGAGAGCCCCTGCAAACGGGGCTCTCCCGAGCATCTCCTGTTGCTGGGTAACAGGTGGACGCTGCATCGACATTTGTGGTTTCCAGGTCTCTGCAAAGATCTAAACAATAAATAAGTGCGTAACCAGATGTTTGTGGAGATGACTCAGGCACCCGCCAGGACCTGATGTGATCTCCCTTGTTTGCTTCCTACCTGTCTCTCCACGCCCTAGCACCTAAGGTCCCCGAAAGCAGGGATATCTCTGTCTATATCCCTGCACCTGGTACAACGTCAGCACTTGGAAGACAAATATTGATCGATTTAATTTGTGGAAATTATGAATACATGAATCGACGAACAAATGACTCTGAAGTGAAACGAAGAGCAAACGGACGCAAAGATTTTGACGAAAGCCCAAAGTTCTAAGAAACAAGAGAAGGCAAGCAGGAATGAAGCTCTTGATGCCCCATCTGACCCCTCGAAACTCTTTTCCTTGGGGAGGTGGTTTGGGGGGAGGAACGCAGAGTAGAGATGCTATAATATCGTGAAACTAACATGCTCAGCAGGGCCCCAGGCTTCCTGAGGCTGGATACCAACTGGGATAATTAAAGGCCAGAGCCTTCTCCTTTTTTTAATGGACTCCCCCATAAACTACCTGCTGACAAAGGCATAATTAAGCTGATTCCTGTAAGAATAAAGATATTTTTCTCCTCCCTTCTTATTTCTTTGAAAAGTCCCCATTTCCCCCCCAAGCTCAATGAGCCCTTAAATTCATCAGAATTAAAAGGAAAGTCACAAAATACTTAGAACAAAACAAAACTGAGCCTGACTCACATCTCTCCTTTCCAGTAACCAACGTGTGCAGGCTGGGAAGCAGCTTGCGTTGGCAAAGACATGGGGGGGGTGCTACCTTGGGGGAGGATCACCCCAGCTCCTCACCGAAGGACGGAGAGGTGCCAGGAGCCCCTCCCCGTGACTTTGCCCCTGCAGTCTAAAACAAAATCTGCCATCTAAA
>NW_007006558.1:0-1433 GCF_000164805.1 Carlito syrichta
GAGAAACAAAGAAAATCCCAGATACAGATGTGCGAAATTCCTTTAAAAGTGGGAAAAGAGGCAGTGGAACAGAGCAAAGCCTCTCCATTTTCATGAAAACAATCATTTCTGAAATCAAAGAAGACTTATCACAGGAGCACATTAATGGACCTAGCACAATCTACCCAGAATGGTCAACAATAAACAATCTTCTTGTTTTAAAAAAAGTGGAGAGAAGACATTTGCTAGGACAATGTGGTTGTGCTGTGGGCAGTGGCCTTGCAGTAAGCTGTGGGATTTTAACCTCTCTCTCTGCACCAACCATCAACCTGTCTTTGTGATATCAGTTTCCCCTAGTTGAGCCATCCATAGGTTTGTGGATTCTAGTTGATAACAGACTGCGAGGAGTGAAACCACAGAGTGGGATGGCTCATCTGCAGAAGCCAATGCCCACCCCCAACACCACTCGTATGATTTTACACTGCCAAATGTGACCTCTAGATCAGGCTTTGCCCACTCAGACTAGCTTGTCTGCCAAGAGCAAAGTCCAGTCTTTTGGCAAAAGATCAAATATATTTGTAAGTAGGATGGTGATATAAAGTATCATCCAACCAGGGGAAATTCTGAGATAAAAGGGAGAAAGGGTTACATGTATTATGTTGTTTCGACAACACGCATAAACCAGGACTGGTCCGGGAATATAAGGACATGCAGTTACCATGCATACAAGAAAAAGATAATAAGATTGTCATTAGGTTCTTCCACAGCAAAACATTGTACCAGAAAATAATGGGAAAATACATTTAAGAAACTCAAAGAAACAAAATGCAAATCAAGGGATTTGTGTCCTATTTAATTGATCATAAAGTGCAAGACCATGGACAATGAACAAGTAAGAATTCAGGCCTTGCATCTTCTGTAAGTCCTTCCTAGGGAAACAACTCAGGGAAGGTGTACAGATAAACCAAGAAGGCAAAGCAGAAACCTCAGTACTAAGCATATCCTTGATTTAACTGTTAAACAAGTACTAAATCACAGAGTTTATAGGTGATAGTGTGATATAATAATTATAACTAATTTGAGGGAAAACAACCCTATATAGAAAGGGAATAACTCTCTGATTCCTCATAGGTATTGATTGAGAGCAGAAAGACATGACTTTGCTGAAATGCTGAAGAAAAAAGTGGGAAGAAAGAAGAGGTTGCTAGCTAATTTTACTACTACCCATTATGGAAATCAACACATCCACACATGAAAAGGCAAGAAGTAAAAAGGTGTAAGGAAAATGTATTAGAACAATATACAAATCTTCCCAAGTATCAGATATAGCAAAACTCAAAAAACTAAGAAGTTTTAAAAATAGCAATATAATAATAAAGACATACATGACTGTACTGAAACCAAAAGCACAGGCTGTATCAATGCATGCACTTAAGCTTAACTCCCCCAGGAAA
>NW_007006559.1:0-1308 GCF_000164805.1 Carlito syrichta
ATAGAAATGATACTTATGACAAATGTTGTCAAAACATTATGGAAATTAGTCTATGCTAGAGTATTTTTTTTAACCACTTACTTTCTTTAAAAAATCAAAAACTACACACTGAGACAAAAATTGTGAAAACATACTTGGTATGCTTGGAACTAGAATCTATGTCTTTTGTTGCTAAAATATACTACAAAGATTGAGTGTCTGGAGAATGGAAATCAATTTTGGTCTTTCACTGCCATGCATAATATGTTGAAATACAGCATTTGCCAATTGGACCTCTTCCTATGTTGTCTATATTTGCACAGTATGTCCTCTGCTAGGCGTGATAATGAATGATAAAAAAGTATACCAGTCAGTGGCAATGTTGTTTTCATAGCAATGGTCACTTAGTTAAAACCACATGACTTTGCTGATTTTCCCCTTATAAACTCTGTTTTTTGAGTTTCTAACCTGTGCTACAAGTTATTTCTGGCTTTAAAATGAAGCCAGTTTTCCTATAACTCCCAAGTATTCCATCTTATTATCTTTAAATCTTTTTCATTACTGAAGGCACACTAAATGTGAAATAATAAATAGCAGCATTGTATGACCTGAAAAAGCAAATTCTGAAGACTGCAGGAAACTATGTAAAACATTGCTGTGCCTCATCAAGAAATTACACATACATGCAGTGGAATGTAATTTTGGATCTTGGTTCTCAAATGCCTTTCATCTAGTGTACTGTTTCAGAACTTATTACTTAATAGGCAGAATATGTGATATTTAGTGAAAACTTCCCTGAACATCAGTTTTTATCCAACTAAAATCAGAAATCTTTCCAAGATAAGCAATTGATAAAATTTAACTGTCTAAAATTATTTCATGTGTAGAATGGACAGATGGCATATAAGAATACATCTGGTGGTTGGAAATTGAACATGTAGATTCATTGGACTAAAGTTGTGCTAGAATTCTTCACCCTCTGACTCAGATTTCAACTCCTCTAAGAAACTTTTCCAAATCACACACCAGTTTTTGAATTAATGTTTCTACATCAACTCTTACCAACTTCTGAAACACATTATTCATATCTTTACTGTTGAACTTACATCTTGCTTCACATTGATTATTTATGCATGCATTACTCTCATTTGATATAAATTACATTCAATAAGTTTACTGGACAGCAATCGTGTGCTACTCACACTGCTGGACATCAGATAATAAGTGAACTTTGCAAAGCCAGTGGCTAAGTTTTGCTCAATTGTGTACCAATTGTGTACTCCTTAATTGTTTCCAGAATCCTGTGTTTGTTTACTCTGATGAAATTTG
>NW_007006560.1:0-1306 GCF_000164805.1 Carlito syrichta
CTCTCTCTCTCTCTCTCTTAATCTCAGAGTACATACTGCAGCCACAAGCACTGTCGCCAAGTATCCTTGGGTTTAACAGGAAAAAGATTAAAATATTATTTAGCCAGCAACATTACCTCTGCTTTGATGTGTAAGGCATTGAAGCAGAAAATGCTTCCTCTGTCTGGGAATTATTCACCTAAGACAGTAGCTTGCTGTCCAGGCTGGTGACTAATACTTGGTTCTTAGTCCAAGAACCAAGTGGTAAAAAAAAAATATCAAAGTGTAAGACAAGCAAAATATTGCAGTGGGGAAAGGGCTATCTGTGTGTGTGTGCACCCTTGTGTACATATTACCTTATTTTCAGAATTACCACAAAGCTTCGTTTTCCAAATATTTTTTGTCAACTAAAATTAGCAAAGCTATATGACTCATGAATATAATTTTTTAATACTCTAAACAAACTTATACCCAAGAACAAGTTAAGTAGGATAAATTGGCTGAAAATCTAAAAGGGAGAATTCGCAGCAGCAAGCATGAACTTATGAAACACTGAGCATGCTCCTACATGAGTTTTTGCAATGGCTATTGCATGAGTCTTCCCCAAGCACCCACTTGGCTCACTCCTTTTCTTCAAGACTCTACTCAAATGTCACCTTATTAGTGGGGTCTTTCCTGACCACTCTAAAGGAAATAGCACCTCTACCCTCAGCCATACCTTCTGCCCTATTTTCATCAAAACACTTACTACAAGTGTTACTTGTTTACATGTTTATTGTTTGTATCTCTGTACACACATTAACTTCATGGGGAAAGGGAGTAGGGCTTGGCTCAGAAGAGGTACTGAGGATGTATTTGTTGAAGGAATAAATAAGTGAATTCATTGATTTAAATAAATCCAATACTTAATACAATCTGTTTTTTGCTTTGTTTCATTTGCATCATGAAGCTATTGAAATCAATTTATTTTTGCAATCTGCAAAATCAGTACATAAGACCCAACTGTTCATTTATATGAGTGTTTCTAATAATTAACCATTACATCAGAAGTATCAGTAAGGTGAATCGTCTACCAGTGTCCCACACGGCAAGTTTTAACTCCCTGTTTCTTAACTCAGTGAAGTTTGTTCAGTTGCTGTCTCATCGCCTCACTCCGCCTACACCACCCACAAGTCAAAGATTGCCCATGTCATAACTCTCCTAGAATAATACCCCTTTGCACGCATATAAAACTTTTACTCAAGGAGTTACAATGCATTATATGATAATTAATTACCTCATTAAACAGACCTACGAGTAAGAAAGTATTACTGTTTTTGATTTTATA
>NW_007006561.1:0-1292 GCF_000164805.1 Carlito syrichta
AATACATTTACTTTAACTAAAAACAGTTTTTTTAAAAGTTAATGTCAGGCACCGCATCTATTAATATGTACTCTTCCTTATTATGCTAATTCCTGCATAATATTGAGAAGCATGTTATTAAAGTAAAAACTGAAAACTATGGTTTGGTAAGTTGTTTCAAAGAAATGCTTGGGATTTTTTTAAAGTTTCTTTACGAATTGGACTAGTGTTAAAAGTAGAGAGGTATTTTTTGGCAGCTAATATTGCTGCTATTGGGGTGACGGCATCTGTTAATTAAATAGTTTGTGCTCATCTTCAGCTAGCCATTTTAGTGTTGAATTCTGCTGTTACATTTTTATGTTAATTGTAATCTTTGTGCTAATATACTATATGTAGGAACACTGAAAAATAACATTTTGTGTGTAGTTTTTCCCATAATAAATCATTGTGAAAAGCATTTTATTTGACCTACTGCTATATACATGCTGCATACTAGTATATGCACACAAATATATGCACACACTTCTTGTCTTTAAAACAAATCAAAAACATTCACAGAATGAAAGCTTTAATGTTTAATTTACCTTTTCTTGTAAACTTAAGTGAATCAACTTTTAACTATTGAAAAGATGTAATCATGTGTATGTTTTCAAAAAATGAGAATACAGGCGGATTTATAAATGAAAAGCAACAGCCACTTATTCTACTTACCCCTTCCTATTTCTGTTCTTCTTTCCAGAGGTATTGACTTTTACTTTTGAGTTCTTCTGGTGGATACTTCATTATTTTAAAATACACTTGTACTAATTTCTTGATTTACTAACTTTTGATATTAAGGGCATAGTTTACCTTGATAGATATTAGGTTAGGGTTTAGTTTTTACCACACTCATTATTGCCCTCATCCTACTTCAAATGTATTTATATCATTATTTTACATTTCTATTGTTTAGCTTTGTGACTTTAATATACTTTTTATAAACTTATAGACAGTACTTCTTATTTTATTTTTGAGTTGAGTCTCATGGTCGCCCAGGCTGGAGTGCAGTGGCACGATCACCACAATTACACATCCTCACAGCATCCTCAACCTCCTGGGGTCAGGCGTTTCTTCCACCTCAGCATCCCTAGTACTGGGGACTACAGGCATGTGCTACCCTGCCCAGCTAATTTTTTTTTTTTGAGTTGGAGTCTCACTCCGTTGCCCAGACTGGAGTGCATTGGCACACTAACAGCCACTGCAACCTCAACCTGTTGGGCTCTGGCAATCTCTCTGCCTCAGCCTTCCAAGTAACTGGAACTACAGGTGTATAC
>NW_007006562.1:0-1580 GCF_000164805.1 Carlito syrichta
CATCATTGAATCTATTACATTGCATTTTTGAATTGCAGCAATCTGTGTCTTAAACACTGAATTTTTTAGGGAAGGAAATGGTTCTTCATCAAGTAGCAGAATGTCTCGCTCACAGTAGGCCCCCAGTTATAATTGTTGCATAACTGCTGTGGCTAAAGGAAGTGTTGACCTTTCTTCTGTTTGCTAATTAAGAGGTTAAGTTTTTTTTTTGTTTGTTGGTTGGTTTAAATTGGAGTCTCTCTCTGTCACCCAGACTGGAGGGCAGTGGCACGCTCCTGGCCACCGCAGCCTCGACCTGCTGGGCTCCGGCGATCCTTCCGCCTCAGTCTTCCAAGTAGCCGGAACTCAGGCAAGTAGCCGGAACTCAGGCGTGCGCCACCACACCGGCTAATTTTTGATTTATTGTAGAGACGAGGTCTTGAACCTGTGGGCTTGGCCAATCCACTCACTTCGGCCTCCCAAAGTGATTATAGGCTGAGCCACCGAGCCCAGCTGAGATGTTACATATTTTTAGAATTCTTGTATCTCTGGTGTTTTCTTGGTTGGTTATCAGGTTTTAGACCTATTTTCCTTAGATTAATTCACACTTTTTAAAAGCATATTTGCTAGTCAGTTGGCTTTTTTAATCTTTAAAGGTTATTTCTTTGCTTTAATTGGAGTCACCAAAATGACTTACCCAAGGGTATTATTTATATAATTGTTTCCTACATACCTCATTCTTTTTTTCCTTTAGTTTCTGTAGAACCTAAACAAAGATTGACAAAGTGGATGGTTCCCTATGTGGGTGACATGTGGAGAACCTTATTAAATTGCAAATTCATATTCTAAGAATAACGTTCAAGAAATCCAAGCACTCTGTCAATTGCTGGGATTATACGCATATATAATACTCAATCTCTGCCCTCATATAGCTCATTGTTTAGTGTGGGAGTCAGACAAAAGCAACTTACAATTCTACCACTGATGAGTTCTGATGAGAAATGTTAATGTTCAGGGTTACTTTATAAGCATTAGAAGGCCAGACCTAACTCTGTCTTGAACTGTGTAGGTGGAGAGTGACATTTGAACTAGAAACATACAAAACAATAGGTAGTTGGTCTTTTTGACAGAGGAAATAATAGCATTTGTAAAGTAGACAGAGGATGATACTTTATTATTTGTACATTACTTTGAACTAGATCTAGAAGCTTTCCAACCTGGGCCTCTGGATTAAACAAATGTTGAAATGGTGACGAGGAAAGAGCATCAGGCCACTGAGAGCCTGCAACAATGGAGTAGAGGTGTCTACATGTAAACTTGGGTCTAAAGAAAGAAGATAAAGCTCTTGTATTCTAAAACTTTAAAATTAGACATAACATGTACTTATTTTGAAAATTAGACATTAGATGAATCATTTATGAATTTTGGCCAGGAAGACCAGTTTAGACTTACTGTGACTTACTGTTACTGTCAAGGTTTGAACTTATATTTTATCTTTATCAGTATGGAAACGCTTACTTAGAAAATAGTTCAGTCTGGGCGTGGTGGCTCAAGCCTGTAATCCCAGCACTTTGGGAAGCTGAGGCAAGAGGATTGCCTGA
>NW_007006563.1:0-1222 GCF_000164805.1 Carlito syrichta
AAGCTGAGCATTTAGTGCTCTCTGTTTTAAGAAAGTAAAAACCTGGTTTAGGGATCTTTCCACCTGAGAGGGTGTGGCTCTCAGAGAGGGAAGCTAGGGCCAGTATCCATGCTTGGGGCTCCAATGAGCTGGGGACCCAGAACAATCCTGGGGGAAGAGCCCTCTCAGCAATGTGAACATTCCCCATGTCCTAAGGGAAAAGGGAGCCTAATCTAAGCTCCCTATAAAAATCCCTTTACCCAAACTGGGCTTAAGCCACAGGTGGCTGTCACTGGCTGGGTGCAGCAGAGAGAATCTGGGTGGAAATCACTCAGATGACCAGTCAGACCACTCACCGTATGACCTTGGGAAAGTCCCCTCCCCTCTCAGGTCTCAGTTTCCTCTACTGTGCAATGAGAAGGTTAACAGACTTTGCCCCTTCCAGCCCCACTGTCCAGCGTTTCCGCTATATCTTGGGAGATCAAGGGGCAGCACTCACTGGCATCCTTTCCTGCCCCTCCACCCATGAGCACAGGGCTCCCTCTGATGTGACAAAGTGAAGAGGCCTCAATTTCACTGCTCTTCAGAAAAAGAGATTCTGTGTTAGTCACACAGTTCCTTCTCTCTGTCCAGGGTGTTCCTCATTGACAGGCCGAGACTGGCAGAAGGAGTCACTTTAATGTTCTTTTTTGATACTCACAATATATGATCCTATGAGAATAGTCAGGCAAAGAAAGGTTTAAGAGGCATTGGGAGTTTGGAGCTAAAATGTAAAAATAAATGCACGAATACAGTCTTGACTACTCAAAAACCATACAAGTTTGGACCGGCAAAGGGAGAACTTGATTCAGTAGTAAAGGCACCTGACTCCTCTAAGGTTCAAAAGCCAACTGATAAAACCTACAAGAATAAACCTTAATTCCAAAAGTAAACTCTGATGTTTGACAATGCAGGAGCAGCGATTTCTGAATGCAAAACAACTCTTCTAAAGGGCTGGAGAGCTGATCAGCATTCCAAAGGTGGTGATAACCGACTTAACAAATCAAAGCAGGAGGGCATTCCAGGAAAAGGGTCACCTTCCTTCCCAGGAAAGCTTCTAACCACTTCCCCGTTCCGTCCTTCTTGTTCTCCCCCAGGCCTCCAAGGCAAACCTACTCAGTTTCTTCCACATTTCCCACCTATTTTCTCTTTCTCCTCCCAGACTCTCTGACATTCTGTCTTCTTCACCTCTCCACCCAACATA
>NW_007006564.1:0-1508 GCF_000164805.1 Carlito syrichta
GGAAAAGCTCTAATTTGAGAGAAACACCAAATAGCGCCACCTCATATAATGGAATCAGCAGGACTCAACTCTCCATGTCTCCTCATTTGCTCTGCTGACAAAGGCTTATCTTCTGCTCCAAAACACTCACATTCCCCAGAATATGTCTGGGCTCTTTGCTGGGCTCAAGATACACTGGTTGGTATGGCATCCCGTCCTGCTTCTAAGGAACTCACAGTCTATAGAGAAGATTTACCTGAAGCCCTAATTCTGGGCTTAAATGAATTTGAGGCCAAATTGATCAGGGACATCCTGTGAACAGTTACTTAGCTTTGATTGTCCGTTTCTTGGCTCTTTCTCTTTCTTGAATATATCGTCTTGGGCTGTGAATTCCCAAAATTTTTATGCAGCTCATTCAGGCACACACACACAAAAATACTTCAGGTTTGAAGAGTGGGCCTTATTTATGCTGCTCAGTGTGGTGCTTTGTGCATATTTAATTATTTCCCCCCACTGGATGTTCCCTCCACACTTAAGAACATGTGAGCTGCGTGTTGACCTCCATGTGTATCCTAGTGAAATCCGCATCATGGGTGGAGCCTGTGATGCAGGTGGCTTCCTTGGCCACCCCTTTGTCCTCAGGTCTCAGGGGAGGACTTTAGCTGAAAAGCGAAATGGCTCGTGTGGAAAGGAGCCATGTCCCCTGACCAAACCGTTCCTGGTAGGGTGCAAGTTTGCTCTAAGGGTGCCAGTTAATGTCTGCCTTGTCTTTTTGCCACATGATGAATTAAAATTGCATGCTGTGGCTGCTAGAAAGGCTCCCGGCTCTGGCTGGAATCCCCGGACACTGCATCCTTCCTGCTGACCCCTTCGCCCTCCTGCGTTGGCTCTGCTGCCTACTGCTTACGCCCTTCCCTAGCAGATGGCTCTTTTTCCTAGTCAAGATCCAATCTGGTGATTTACTTTAATTCGCTTTGGGCCTGAAGAGAGCCCGTGACAGACAGCTAGGGCAGCCTCCCAGAATAAAATTTTGCAAAAAAAAAAAGTGGAGTCGGCACATGCTATCTAGACTGTGTTCCATTTTACACACCCCCACAAATCGGAATATTTGTCAACAACCATTAGAATGCAGTTTCCTGGTAATAAACATTACAGGGAGGAATAAACCAGGTTTCCTTTATTCCGTCACAAACGGAAGGCGAGAGCTTCGTGTTGCTCGGTGGAAAGTCTCTGAGGTGTAAACTAAGCACAGTTACATTCCTGACTTTAATGAAAACTCGGGGTACTTCTCGAGTTCCGCCAGGCAGAGGCCCGGGTGTGCCTAGCTGAGGCCTGCACTGTGACGTGAATTTGACACAGGACGTATTTTTCCTGAGGAAACTGTCGCAGGAAGCCGCGGGGGCCGGTGGGGCCACAAAGCCATGGCTTCTCCTGAAGCAGCCACGTCGCCAGAAAGTGCCTCTGCACGACGGTCCCCAAGCCCTCCTGAGAGGGTCACGAAGCCGGAAACAAAATCAAAGGAAAGGTTA
>NW_007006565.1:0-1925 GCF_000164805.1 Carlito syrichta
TAGACAGCGAGAGTGCGCTGGGACCCAACAGAGGACTTCAGTCAGAAATGGAACCAGCGTCTCTGAGGGGGCGGGGTGCCCAGAGCTTCCCTGTGTGACCGGCGGCTTGATGCCGGGTGCCCGGGCTGGAGACAATGCAGCCGGGGAGGGATCTGGAGGGGGCTGGGACCGGAGACTTCCACACACGAGTAGAACGGCAGCAGTGGGGCGGGGGCGCAATATCTGGCCTTGCGTGGGACTGAAGTTCCCGGGCCTGCCCCCAGCGCGGTTGGTGGTGGGCTGGGGGATGGGGGTAGCGAAGTGATAGCCTTTTTGGGGAACTCACGTTCAGAGAATCTCACAAGTTCACCTATGCCGTCGCCATCTTGCCCCGTCTCCTGTATCCTGTATCATTACTTATATTCTTGTTTATTACTGCTCGAGTTTTCTGTATTCCTTTCCAGGGTCCCACATTGGTCACCAGTTGTGGGGGACTTGTCTCTGTGGAGATTGGGGGTCCCTGATAGGTGAGATGACATCGGCAATTAAACTATTGCCGTGGCGCGAGCTCCAAGAAGGCGCGGAGCGAGGGTGGGCCGGGTTCACGCTAGTCTGGGCGGCGGGCTCAGCTGTCGGCGTCCTGGCGGCTCAGCCCGAACGTGGCGCTCCAGCTCCTTGAGGCGCCGCCGCTGCGCGACACCAGCTCCGACTCGGCTCCTGCAGGTACTTGGCCACCCTGCTGGGGGCTCGGCGGCGCGGGCGAAGGCCCCCGCCCGTGGCGGAAGGGGTATCTCAGGTGAGCACGCCACCCAGCCAGGGCTGCGGGGGAACCCAGCTTTATTCATCAGCATATGGTTAGCCAGTTTTATAAGCATCATTTATTGAATAAGTGTCAACTTTGTCAAAGATCAGTTGGTTGTAGATAAGCAGCTTTATTTCTGGGATCTCTACTTTGTTTCATTGGTCTACATTTCTATTTTTGTATCACCACCATGCTCTTTTGGTTACTATAGCCTTATAGTGAAGTTTGAAGTTCAATAATGTAATGCCTCCAGATTTGTTCTTTTTACTTAGGATTGCTTTGGGTATTTGGGCTCTTTCTTGGTTCTAGATAAATTTTAGGATTTTTTTTCTTAATTCTGTAAAAAATGACACTGGTAGTTTGACTGGGATTTGGTTAACTCTTTAGATTTCTTTCGGCAGTATGGACATTTTAACACTGTTGATTCCTCCAATCCATGAACATGGAATGTTTTCCCATTTGTTTATGTCACCTTTGATTTTTTTAGCAATGTTTTATAGATCTTATTGTAGAGATCTTTCATCTCCTTGGTTAGATGTAGTTCCAATTATTTTAGTTTTTGTGACTATTAAAAATGGGATTGTGTCCTTGATTTAGTTCTCAACTTGAACATTGTCAGTGTATAGAAATGCTACTGATATTTTAGTGTCAATTTTGTATCCTGAGTTTCTTCCAAAGTTACTTGTCATGTCTAGGAGATTTTTTTAGTGGAATATTTAGAGGCTTTAGATATAGAGTCATATTTTCTGTGAAAAAAGACCATTTGGCTTCCTCATTTCCTATTTGGATACCTTTTATTTCTTTATTTTGTCTGACTGTTTTAGCTAGTACTTCCAGTAATACGTTAAAAGGGAGTGGTGAGAGTAGATGTCCTTGTCTTTCTCTAGTTCTTAGAAAAAATGCTTCCAACTTCTGCCCATTCAATATGATATTGGCTATAGGTTTGCCATAAATATGACTCATTATTTTGAGGTATGTTCATTCCTTTCTTGCCTGAATGGTTGAAGGCTTTTTTAAAATCATGAAATGATGTTGGAGTTTATCACTTTTTTTCTGTATCTTTTGAGATATTATGGCTCCTGTTTTTAATTCTGTTGTGTGTTGGATTATGTGTATTGATTTGCAAATGTTGAACCAACTTGTA
>NW_007006566.1:0-1173 GCF_000164805.1 Carlito syrichta
AAAAAAAAAAAAGATTTCAGAGAAACTTGGTGAATTTCCTGTGTCACATCTGAAATATTTTATAAAGCCTTTAAATAGTTGTGAGAATCCTCCCCTTTCCTAAAACCTTGATAACAGTCCCCAAAGATCTATAAATTGTTGAATAAATGAGTAATTCTGAACTTGATACCTCTATTTTGTCTCCCTGAATCACAGTAGATCTTGAAACCCTGAAAAAATTGTAGGTTTTAATCAGGTCCACACATTCAGAGTTCGAGATCATATGGCCAAACTACTGCCTCCCCCAGTGGTGTGAAAGACAAGACTTTTAGCTTGAGAACCGATGCATTCCAGATTTATTTGAACAAGTCACTTTCTGCAAAGAAAGGAACACTTTCCTGACCAGTGGAACTAATCTTAGGGTCAGGAACATTCCTGAAGAACCTGGCAGAGACTCAACTCTGGGGTGCTGGGTAGCTCATTTCAAGGTTGTGTGAGATTAAATTTATTCCTCCCTCGTGCTTAATTGGGGCATTCATTTCCCCTCTCTTGCTCTCTGATCTGAAGGAAACATCTATTACTGACATAGAGGAACAAAAGGACATCTCCTCCAATTTTGTTAATTATGTTCTGTTATGTGAACCACAGGAGAATAAACCCTTGAAAAGAGAAAAAAAAACAACAAAAAAACCCAACCCTGGCCCTTCTGCGAGGGATGGTGCATCCGTATAAGGGAAGAGATGAAGCTATCTCTTTAAAGGATGAGTGTGTTGATTTATAAGTGGGCTTTGTCCATTTCATTTTCCCATGTTGGCTCAACGTAGAGATTCTGAGCTGTATTTTTCTACTGGTAAGTGGAAGATGAGGGGACTCAGCATTCACAGATGGTGACATTACTGAGCTGAATAATGTGATCGTTTCAATCGCTGTGTGCCTGATTGATTTGTCCTTTTCTTGTCTTCAAGAATTCATGTATAAATGTTTTGGAGGATTGCTAATGTCATGCCAATGAATCTCTTCAAGTGCTCTTTTTTTGGGGAATAAATAGCTATAGTCTCCTTTCGCCTTGCCACTGCTCATCTTTTCTGATGGCATTGTGTTGAAATAAATGGGTGGCATTTTGCTCTAATTTCCCTATGCAGACAAAACACACACACACACACACACACACACACACACACACACACACACACA
>NW_007006567.1:0-1145 GCF_000164805.1 Carlito syrichta
TCTTAAATTTAAATCTTGTGTGGGCAAGGAGTATATTTTGCTCACTCACAAATAGTAGGTACGCAACAATATTTGAGAAAAGAATTTTATGAAAGGGTGATTAGATTCATTAATTCTAACTCATCTCACTATTTGTTCAATGTAAGTTGTACTATAGCCTAAATATGAAAGACAGAGAGCAGTTAGGACAATAAAAAGGTGAAACATTAAAAATTGATCTTTTAAAAGTTGACACTGACCATTGCCTTGCTAAGGATGGTGTGGCCATGTGGTCTTTGAACTATGGTCAGGCCATGTTTTCTGAAACTTTGGCCTTGGGGAAGTGAATCTCCTCTTTCTCTCTCTCTCTTTTTCTAATTTACTTTACAAATAAACTATGTTTTCTAACATAAAAAATAGAAGTTGACATCAATGTAGAGCTTTTGATTAAGGTGTCAGAAAAAGTGACAGATGTTTTATTTGTCCAAGGACCAGAGACAGAAACTCAACAACTAGTTGAGACTATTCTTTCAGAGACTCAAGAGTTCTAGGTCTGGGAATCAGTCTATCTGATTTGCATGGAACCACAGAGAATATAAGTAACAAATAATAAAGAAGCAATGTTTCTCTGTGTTTTAGTTTTCAAAGGATTAGTTTGGTTTACATACTATAGAACAGGGGGAATGTGGGCTACTTGGGAGTCTGGAGATACATTCTAAAGCAGTGCTATATAGGCATAAAATTTTTTTGAAAACATATTTCCTCTTTGAAACTCATGCAAATTTGATGGTGTAGTTTATTTTATATTTGTGCTTGCTTTAATGACCATGAAGACAATTCACTTCCTAATTCTTTGAGTAGCTTTCACTAGGCCTAGCACCCAGCAAGCCACCAATAAATGCATGTTAAATGAATAAAAGCATCACTTTAATTGTCTTCCAATTAGAAATGTAATACACTTCGAATTTTTTAAATTTATCTTATTGATAATGAACAGTATGTCATTGTATTGAATCTGTCAACATTGGAAAATTAGCTTGAATTGAAACAGTTAACATCTTCCACTGAACTTCACCTGCTTGCCTTAGTGTCATATTGTATAAGATCTCATTCTTACCTAAGAAAGAAACATAATTGGCAAACTTGTTTTCTTCTTTTTTTATGAA
>NW_007006568.1:0-1829 GCF_000164805.1 Carlito syrichta
CATGCTTGGCCTGCCCAGCTCCCTTTCCCCAGTGATTTGCAAGATGGGTGATGCAGGAAGGGAATGTCCTGATCAGCACACATAGAGAGGGCTAAATAGGCAGATCAGTTGCGGGTAGTTTGCAGCCTTTCCCCAACTGCATGGTGAGCAGGGGGACAAATCTAGAGGTCAGAACACCCTCACCTCTGCCACGAGCCAAGAACATCAGTGCTTGGATCATGCCTACAAGGAACTCAAAGTTTCAGAAATTGCTACAAGAGGTGCTCATGGATTACAAAATTTTTAAATTTTTAAAAATTTTCCTTGATTTTTCTATATAGTTTATATTTTGTTTTGTTTTACTTCTTCTTATTCTTTTTTCACATAAGGGTATATATGAGTGTGAAAATGTCCTTATATTGTCAGTTTTAGTTTTGTTTGTTTTTTTTTCTTTTTTTACTGGTTTGTTTATCTATTTGTTGGTTTATTTATTCTTCCTTCTCATCTTCACTCTCTTCATTACCCTCTCTTCTCCCTTCTCTTTCTTACTGCCTATACTTTCTCTTATGTTATTTTGTATCAGGGACAATACCTATGTGTCCCTTGCCTGGACATACTGTGAGGTAGTGGGAAGTGTGTCCTTGGGAACCCACACTCCAATCAGCAAACATTGTGATCTGCAAGTAGCATTTAAGTCGTAGCACCCCCAACAACACACCTTATTTAAATCTCAGAGCTGCAGAAACAGCACAACTGCCCACCCCAAACTGGCTTTAAAATTGAACAAATCCAGATGCTTTACCAAAGAAAGAATAGTGGGTGAGCAAAAAGAAGTAAAAACTACTCCCTCTCTTACTGAGCAATGGAAATAAAGAAAAAAGAAAAATCCATTGCAAATGAACAGAAACTAATGCAAAAACAAAGGTACTCCACAGAGTCTAAAAAGGATAGTTCATGAGAATACAGACTTTGGAACTCAAACAGTGCAGAGCATCCAGGTTGACTGGTCTCAGATCACAAAGGCATAGGTTAAGAAATAGTTGGAAAAGATGAATAATAACCAAGAAAGGCAAGGTGAAAACATAAGAGAATTAATTACTAAGGTGAAAATAAGACAGTAAATTAGATAAATAATAAACTGTCAAGCATGAAAAGCAGAATTAATCAGACAAAAGAAAATCTCAGAGCTTCAAGATCAAAATATGAAACTAACCCAATCTATTAAAACATTCAAAGAATGCTTAAAAAGACAGAACAAGGCCTTAAATAGATGTGTGACTATATTAAGAGATCAAACTTATGCCTGATCAGTATCTCTGGAGCAGAAAAGGAGAATGAGAACTGCCTGGAACAAACATTCTATGAGGTTATGAAAGAAAATTTCTCACATCTCATCAGAGATGTGACTATCCAAACACAAGAGATTCAGAGAACCATTGCAAGACATCAAATGAGAAAAGCAACTCCTAGACACATTATAATTCACTTACACAAAGTAGATATAAAAGAAAAAATCCTAAAGACAGCAAGAGAGAAAGGTCAGACAACTTACTGGGGAAGACCAGTTAGAATAGCAGCAGACTTATCCACAGAAACATTGCAGACTAGACGAGACTAGAGTTCAATCTACAAAGTTCACAAAGATAAACAATTTCATTTAAGCATTTCTTAACCAGTTAAGCTAAGTTTACTTAGTGATAGAGTATTAAAATCATTTCTAGACATTTAATCCCTAAGAGTTTATGCTGCCTCAAGATCAGCTCTACAAGGTGCTTAAGTAGGCATTATGCAAAGAAGAAAGAAACAAATGAACAACTGTGCTCTTTGCAAGAATGCAGGAAAACAGAGAA
>NW_007006569.1:0-1713 GCF_000164805.1 Carlito syrichta
ATCCTTCCGACACGACCTCCCAGAGCTCTGAGATTCCAGGCATGGGCCACCATACCAGGGATTCTATTTCATTTTTTATGAAAGTTCGAGGCCTGGCTCGGGGTATCAACCTCATCATTCCAGCCCTTTGGTAGGCTGACACCAGTGGCCAGCCCGAGCCCGATGGCACCTCCTGGGCACCTCAGTGAGACCTCATCTCTACCACTCATCCCAAATGAACTGGGTGTGGTGGAGCACGCCTGTAGTTCCTGCTCTTTGGAGGCCAGGGAAAGGCTTGCTGGGGCCCAGCAGGGTGAGACTGCAGTGACTGAGAGCAAGCCACCACCCTCCAGCCTGGGCATCAGAAAAAAAGGAAAAAAAAAAAAGAAGAACATCCATTTGTGTATGAAATTGGAATCATCGTGAACAAACAGAGGTCTTTTGGGAAGGAGGCTCCAGGTTTGGTCCTAGAGTTCCCGAAAAATGGTGGATCAGCAGATAATTGGGTTGTGGCTTTGGGAGGTCAAGGATGGGGACCTCTGGAGCCCAGAATTTTGAGAACACCTGAGTCACATAGCGAGACCTCGTCACTCCCCAGAACGCAAACACAGGAGTCATACATGGTAGTGCCTGCAATCCAGGAGACACGGAACGCAGTGGCCTTCATTCTGGGGTGTTCCTTTGTGTCACCTACGTCGACAGAACATGTGAATTCAGGCCGGACTCCATGACTCACGGCCATCAGCCCCATGCCCTGGGAGGTCAAGGCGTGAGGTAGCCTGAGCCCAGGAGTCATAGACCATCCTGGGCAAAATGGACAGACCTCATCTCCAGGAGAGGTCTCCAAAATCTAAACAAGGGTGATGGCCCCCAGAGTCCCGGCTGCTTGGAGTCTGAGGCATGAGGACCACCTGAACCCTGCAGTTTGAGGCCCTAAGAGCCACGATTGTGCAGCCATGCCCATCCTGGCCTCTGGAAACACTGACGACCAAAAGAGGCTTCCGACGTGCATCATGACAGGCATCTACAGCTCCCCCGAAAATGATCTATGTGGGTGAGGGACAATGGAGTGATTGGCAGAGGAAGGTGCCCTCCCCACGCCTGATGGTGGCAGCCTGGCTGACCACAACTTGGGCTGGCCATGGCTTTGCTGGACTGCTTTGATCATTCCGTGCCCAACGGCCACCCTAACTAGGGATCATCTGTTCCCTGAGCTCACACGCCTCTTTGCCATGGGGCACGAGTGTGGTGGGTGGAGGCTTGCCTTCTGGGATGCATGGCTGAAGGTGGAGGATGGACATGTCCGATGGCCAGCTTTGAAAACTCCCGTGAACAATAGGCATGATACTGCCTGTTCTCTCCCATCCCAGAGGGTGACTCCTCACGCTAGGTGGCAAGGGAGGTGGTGGTGGCGGTGCTGATGATGATTATTATTTGGAGTCAGAATCCCACTCTGTTGCCCAGGCCTGAGTGCAGTGGTATGCTCATGGCCACCACAGACTCCACCTGTCAGGGTCAAGCCATCCTTCTGCGTCAGCCCCCTGAGTGGCTAGAACCACAGGCCTGCACCACCATGCACAGCTAATCATAGGATTTATTTTTGATGTCGGAAATGAAGTCTCACTCAGTGTCCCGGGCTGGTGTTGAACCCACAGGCTCAGGCCATTCACTCGCCTTGGTCTCTGAAGGGCCGGCATGCCAGGCTGAGCACCTGAGCCTGGCCTGTGGTGGTGG
>NW_007006569.1:1957-3531 GCF_000164805.1 Carlito syrichta
CACTCTGTTGCTCAGGCCAGAGCACAGTGGCCCACTCTCAACCACCGCGGCCTCCACATACTGGGCTTCAGCCATCCTGCCACCGTGGTCTCATGAGTGGCCTGAACAACACGCGTGTGCCCCCATGCTCAGCTCATTTTTTTGACTTCTTGTAGAGGCGAGGTCTTACCAACGTACCTGGGCTGGTATCAAACCCGGGGACTCAGGCCATACTCTTGCCTTGACCTCCCAAAGCACCTGGGTGACAGATGTGAGCCTCCATGCCGAGTTTTCACACCCCACTTGGGGCCCCACCGTGAGGCCCTCTCCCTTCAAATGACCCAGGGCCCCTGAGAGGGCAGTTGGTCACCCGCCATGCCCGGCCCAGGGGAGAGCCTGGTGCAGGAGCGTGTCTTCCTGGGGCATCAACCCCTCTGCCTGCCTCAATTCCCAGTGTGGACCTACTGCTCCTCCCAGGGTTTGCCACAGGGACAGGGAGGGTGTGACTCTCAAATCACAGAGGGTGTAAGTTGGGCGACTCATGCCTGGCTCCTCAGCACTCAGGGAAGCCGAGATGGAAAGATGGCCATAGCCAAGAAGCTGAGAACTGGCTGGACACCATAACAAGACTCCATCACAACCCCTAGCCAAACCCAGAAATCTTTCAGTGAGGGCAGGCCTCAGCTGGCAGATTGTCTCAGAACCACAGTTCAAGACCAGGCAGGAAGACCAGGATATCGACCAAATGGAAAGCCTATGATCTCAGCACTGTGGAAGGCCCAGGCTTAGAGGATGTCCCGATTTGGGTGGTTTGAGAGTAGCCAGGGCTAAGAAGTGATGAAACAAAAAAGAGAGAGAGGTAAAGAAAAAAAGAAAAAATGAAAGAATATATTAGTCAACAAAGAAATCCATTCTCCTGCAAACCTTCTCCCCTCAGTCCTTCCCCCCCATGCCCCCATGTACGAGGGTCCCCCAAGCTTGGCAACTTTCAGCCACAACCTCCACCTAATGGCAGCCACCGCTTTGGTGCGGGAGTTTGTGAGGATACCTGGCCAGGCTCCTGCCGGCTCTCCTCTCTGAGGTGAGAATTGTGCTCCAGGTAGGGTGGCCCTCTGACCCAGCAACAAGGACTTTATGCCAAGAAAAGCTGTGGAAACGTCCCTCACCCAGTGACATTTCTTTCCCCCCAGTCCCATTTGTTCTGGCTCTAAAGCCAGTCGCCCTTTGAATACCCAACACGCAGTTGAGAATCTCTGTAGGATTCTGATGTTTTTGGAGATAGGGTGTGGCTCTTTTGCCAGTCTGAGGTCCAGAGACATCACCATTGTTCACCGCGAGCCTCGAAATTATGGGCTCCAGCAATCCTCCCACCTCAGACTCTCGAGTGGGAGGGATGATGGGCACCATAAGCCCAGGTCACCTGTTTGGATGGGTGCGGAGATGGGGTCTCCCTGTGCGGCCAGCCTGGCCTTGAGCTCCTGGGCTCCAGCCATCCTCCCGCATAAGCCTCCCAGAGGGCTGGGACTCCAGGCCTGGACCATCATGGCCGGTCTTCTGGTTTATTTTTGATGAAGGATTGAGGCTGAACTCGGGGA
>NW_007006569.1:4677-5351 GCF_000164805.1 Carlito syrichta
AACGCACCCCAGCCAGGCCCATGGAGACTCTGGTGACAAAAAAGACGCCTCTCACGAGCATCACCATGTGCATCCACGGCTCCCCAGGAAAGGTTCACATGGAAGGGGGGCGATGGAGTGATTGGGAGAGGAAGGCCCCTCACCTTGGCCGAAGGTGGCAGACAGGGGAACTGGAACCAGGACTGGTCATGGTGATGCTGGATTGCCTTGATCACTCTGTTCCCAAAGGCTACCCTAATTGGGGGCCATCTATTCTGTGAGCTCACAGGCATCTTTGTCTTGAGGCAGAAGTCTGGAGGGTGGATCCAGGCCTTCTGGGGCGCATGGCTGAAGGCATGGGATGAATGTGCCCGGTGCATGAGATATTTGAAATATCCCATGCATGACAGGTCAGAAAGTGCCTTTTCCTCTCCCATCCCTGAGGATGACTCCTCGTGCTGGGTGGCCGTGGTGGTGGTAGTGGTGGTGGTGGTGGTGGTGATTATTATTATTTGGAGTCAAAATCCTGCTCTGTCAACCAGACCGGAATGCAGAGTCACACGCATGGTGACTGCAGCCTCCACCTGCTGCTCAGGCGATCCTCGCACTTCAGTTCCCCAAGTGGGTGGAACCACAGGCCTGAGCCATCACACCCGGCTAATATTTGGTTTAATTTTGAAGGCTAAGACGAGGTC
>NW_007006569.1:5371-6266 GCF_000164805.1 Carlito syrichta
AAGGATTGAGGCTGAACTTGGGGGCTCAACCTGGTCATCCCAGAACTTTGGGAGGCTGAGGTCAGAGGCTGGTCCCAGATCATATGTCCAAGACATGCCCAGGAAATTCAGCAGGACCTCATCTCTACCCTCCTTCCCAAATGAGCCAGGCATGGTAGCACATGCCTGTCATTCCAGCTCCCAAGAAGGATGGGGGGGAAGGCTCACTGGGGCCTGGTGGGCTGAGGCTGCAGATGCCTGGAGTGAGCCACCACCCTCCACCCTGGGTGACAGAGGGAGACTCTGACTCAAGGAAATAAAGGAAAAAGGAAAAAAAACGATTCACATCCATTTGTGTATGGATCTGGGATCTTGGTGAATAGAGAGATATCATTCAGGAAGGAAGACCCAGACTTGGGCATAGAGAACCCAAAAGATGGTGGATCAGCAGACAATTGGGCTATGGTTTTGGGAGGCCGAGGTGGGGGAACTCTGGACACCAGAAGTTGGAGACCAGCTTGGGCCACATAGTGAAATCCTGTCACTCCCAGGAATGCAAAAACTGGAGTTGTGTTTGTTGGCACTCATGATCCCGGTTACATGGGATGTGGTGGACTCCATCCCACAATGTTCCTTTGCATAAACCTCATAAACAGAATGTGTGAGTTCAGGCCAGGCACTGTGGCCCATGACTGTCAGCCCTGTGCCCTACGAGGTCGAGTCAGGAGGCTGCCTGAGCCCAGGGGTTGGAGACAAGCCAGGTGACATGGCCGGAACTCCTCTCAGCAAGAGGTCTCCAAAATCAAGTCAGGCATGGTGACTTGCAGAGTTCTGGCTGCTTGGGCCCGAGGTGGGAGGACTGTCTGAGTCTTCTGGGAGGCCCTGGGGGCCAAGATCATGCCAACGCACCCCAGCC
>NW_007006569.1:7006-8564 GCF_000164805.1 Carlito syrichta
TCATTTTTTTGACTTCTTCTAAAGACAAGGTGCGTGGACTGATCTCGAGCCTAGGGCTCAGGCCATCCTCTCTCCTTGGCCTACCACATTGCAGGGAAAACAGGCATAAGCCCACAAACTGGCCTCCACACCATCTCAGGCTCCACTGCAAGACCCGATGCCTTACAACATCCCAGGAACCCAGCAAGTGGGGCCGTAGTCACCTGCCAAGCCATCCCCAGGGAGAGTAGCTGGCACAGGTGTGCACCAACCCCTCCACCCGATTCATTCCCCAGGGTGGACACACATGCTCCTCCCAAGGACTGCATCTTGGAAAGGGAGGGCATGACTGTCAAATCATTGGGGGAGCGAGGATGGCCAGACAAATCACGTCTGTTTTCTCAGCAATCTGGGAGGCCGAGACAGGAAGATGGCTGGAGCCCGGGAGTTACAGACCAGGTTGGACATCATAGCAAGCCCCCACCTAGATGCCAAGCAAACCCCAGAAAACCTTGGGTGAGGGCAGGCCTGCGGGGAGAATCAACTCAGGCCCAGGGTTCAAGACCAGGCAGGAGGACCAGGATGCCGACCAAATTGGAAGACTGTTATTGCAGCAGTTTGGGAGGCAAAGTCCTAGAGGATGTACTGATTTGGGCAGTTTGGGAGCAGCCTGGGCAACATAGTCAGGAAAGAAGAAAAGAAAGAAAGAAAATGTAAGACAACAAAGAAATCCATTCTCCTGCAAACCTTCTTTCCTAAGTCCTTCCCCCACACCTTCCCCCCACATACGAGGATCCCCATGTTTGGCACCCTCCCGCCCAAAGCACCGCAATGGCTGCCTCTCTTAGAACAGGAGTTCCTGGGGCTCCCTGGCCGTGTTCCTGCCAACTCTCTCTATGAGGTGGAAATGTGCCCCAGGGAGGCCGACCCTTCAACTTGGCAATGATGATCTTCCACCAAAAAGGGAAAGGGACACATCCCTCACCCGGGGACATTTCTTCCCCCAATTCCATTTTTCCTGACTCTAAAGTCAGTCGCCCTGTGAACACACCATATGCAGTTGAGTATCTGTGTATAATTCTGATTTTTTTGGAGACAAGATCTAGCTCGGTGACCCAGGCTGGGGCCCGTGGAAACTACCATTGTTCACTGCCAGCCTCAAAATTGTGGGCTCCGGCAATCCTCCTGCATTAGCCTCCTGAGTGGCTGGGAAGACGGGCACCTCGACCACAGACCCTCTGTTTGGATGGGTGCGGAGATGGGCTCTCCCTGCCTGGTCCAGCTGATCTTGAACTCCTGGGCTCTAACCTTCTGCCCACCTCGGACTCTCAGAGCTCTGGGATTCCAGGCATGGGCTGCCATGCCAGGCCTTCTGGATCATTTTTGATGAGGTATTGAGGCTGGGCTCAGGCGCTCAGCTTCATCATCTCACCAATTTGGTAGGCAGAGGCCAGCAGCCAGCCTGAGCCCACAGATGAGACCCACTCAAGCAACTCAGTGAGACCTCATCTCTATCCTCCATCCCAAATGAGCCAGGCATGGTGGTGTGCACCTGTCTTTCAGTCTCCTCAGAAGACTG
>NW_007006569.1:8902-9279 GCF_000164805.1 Carlito syrichta
TGCATCCATGGCTCCCCAGTGAAAGGCAGGTGTGGGAGGGGGATGATGGAGTGATTGAGAGAGGAAGGGCAGACCAGGGAACTGGAACCAGGGCTGGCCGTGGTGTTGCTGGATTGCCTTGATTGCTCTGTACCCAAAGGTCACCCTTACTGGGGACCATCTCTTCTGTGAACTCACAGGTGTCTCTGCTTTAGGGGACACATGTCTGGAGGCTGGAGTCAGGACTTCCGGAGCACATGACTGAATGCATGGGATGAACGTGCCCTGTGGTCACTTTTGAAACATCCCGTGAACAACATGACAGAAAGTGCCTTTTCCTCTCCCATCCCTGAGGATGACTCCTTGTGCAGGGTGGCTGTGGTGGTGGTGGTGATGAT
>NW_007006569.1:9537-11063 GCF_000164805.1 Carlito syrichta
GTGCCTGGGCTGGGCTTGAACCCAGGAGCTCAGGCCAACCTATCATCTCGGCCTACCAGAGAGGAAGGATGACAGGTGTGAGGGCCTGCGCTGGTCTCCACACCCTGCTTGGGCCCCACCGTGAGGTGCACTGCATTCCAAAGTCCTGGGAACCCAGCAAGGGTGGCCATAGTCATCCACCGAGTCATCCCTGGGGAGAGCCACTGGTGCAGTGGTGCATCATCCTGGGGTGCCCATCCATACACCTGCCTCATTCACCAGGGTGGACTCACATGCTCCTCCCAGTGGTTGCCTCTGGGAAAGGGAGGGCATGACTCTCAAATCATTGGGGGAGCGGGGATGGCCTGGCAACTCACACCTGTCTCCTTGGCACTCTGGGAGGCCAAGACAGGAAGATGGCTGGAGCCCAGGGGTTAGAGACCAGGTTAGACACCATTGGAAGCCCCCACCTCAATACCAAGTAAAACCCAGAAAATAATTGGGTGAGAGTAGGCCTGCCGTGAGGATCATCTCTGGTCCAGAGTTCAAGACCAGGCAGGAGGACCAGGATGTCAATCAAATGAAAAGTCTGTGATCACAGCAGTTTAGGAGGCAAAGGCCGACAGGATGTCCCAATTTAGGTGGTTTGAGACCAGGCTGGGCAACATAGTGAGGGAAGAAAAGAAAAGAAAGAAAAGAAAGAAAGAAAGAAAGAAAGAAAGAAAGAAAGAAAGAAAGAAAGAAAATATAAGTCAACAAAGAAATCCATCTCCTGCAAACCTTCTTCCCTAAGTCCTTCCAACACGCCCACCCCACATATGAGGGTCCTCATGCTCAGCACCCTCCAGCTCCAACCACCCCTATGGCTGCTACCCTTTGGTGCGGGAGTTCCCAAGACTCCCTGGCCGCGTTCCTGCCTGCTCTCTCTACGAGGGGAGAAATGTGCCCCAGACAGGGAGACCCTTCAACTTGGCAATGAGGACCTTCCACCAAAAAAGACCAGGGACCCATCTTTCACCCAAGGACATTTCTTCCCCCCAATTCCATTTTTCCTGGTTCTAAAGCCAGTCGCCCTGTGAACACACCATGCCCAGTTGAGAATATGTGTATAATTCTGATTTTTTGGTGGACAGGGTCTGGTTCTGTGACCCAGTCTTGGACCCAGGGGCATGAACGTCCTTCACTGACAGATTCGAAATTATGGGCTTTGACTATCCTCCTATCTCAGCCTTCAGAGTGACTGGGATGACGGGCACCTCGACCCAAGACCCCCTGTTTGGATGAGTGCAGAAATAGGTTCTCCTGATGTGGCCTGGGCTGGCCTTGTGCTCCTGGGCTCCAGCCATCCTCCTGCCTAAGCCTCCCAGAGCGCTGGAATTTCAGGCATGAACTGCCAGGTCAGGCCTTCTGGTGCAATTTAGATGAAAGATCTAGGCAGGACTGGAGGGCTCAGCCTCATTAACCCAGCTATTTGTGAGGCTGAGGCCAGTAGCCAGACCAAGCCTGTGGGCCAAGACATGCCCGGGCACTTGGGGACCTCATCTCTA
>NW_007006569.1:11083-12028 GCF_000164805.1 Carlito syrichta
TCCCCACCCACCAGGCGTTTTCCCAAGCATGAGGAAGGACAATCCCAAAATTATCTCACTGTTCCTTATGCTTGGTTTATATCCCTCAAAAGCAATATAACTGACTAAAATCCTAGTACCTTTCTTATCTGTGCTAATTTTACCTGTACTATAAACAACTCTTAATTATAGCTTAAACCAGTTTCTAAAGAATGTGGCCCAGCACAAAGATTAAGCTGGGCCACTTCCAGGAACAATTGATTATGATCTCTTAACAAAATGGCTATTCTAAAATCCTATGTATCTTAATTTCTTCCCAGCCCAAAGTGGACGCTGGGCCCTTAGAAATGTGGCCCAGCCCAAAGTTCGTGCTGGGCCATTTCTGGTAGCCCTAGATAATCATCTATACCATTTAACGCTGGAAACAGCCCTCTAAATGTATATACCAATTTTACAAATTTTTTTTTAAATCTTATAAAGAAGCTTGTGTTGTGTATAAGGCTCCCAAATGTGATCTGAGTTTGAACTGTGTTAAGTTTAAAGCCGAAACCACAGTCTGTGAGAAAAGGGAACATTGGATCCCTAGAGTCAATCATGCCTGTCATATTCTCAGAACTTCATGCTTAGATCATCAAAATCCCTGCCAGTGGGTAATGCTAAACAACAAAGAGAGGAGGAGGGAATGGGCCATCAGCTCCTGAACCAGCCTGGTGGTCTCAAGGTCCGCAGCCTGCCTGGATCCCTAATGTTCAGGCGGGCCTCCATGGCTGGCTTCCAACAAAGAAAGAAAGAAAGAAAGAAAGAAAGAAAGAAAGAAAGAAAGAAAGAAAGAAAGAAAGAAAGAAAGAAAGAAAGAAAGAAAGAAAATATAAGTCAACAAAGAAATCCATCTCCTGCAAACCTTCTTCCCTAAGTCCTTCCAACACGCCCACCCCACATATGAGGGTCCTCATGCTCAGCACCCTC
>NW_007006569.1:12226-13956 GCF_000164805.1 Carlito syrichta
AAGGAAAAAAATAGAACAGCATCCATTTGTGTAAGCAGTTGTGTCATCTTGAACAGACAGAGATCATTTGGGAAGGAGGCCCCAGCCTTGGGCCTAAAATTCCCGAGAGATGGTGGATCAGCAGACAATGGGACTGTGGCTTTGGGAGGCCAAGGCGTGGACCGAAAGAGCCCGGGACTTCAAGACCAGCCTGGACCACGTAGCAAGACCTCATCACTCTATGGAACACAAACCCTGGAGGCACGGCTGGTTGCATCCACGGTGCTGGTTTCATAAGATGTGGTGGCCTCCATCCCAGAGTGTTCCTTTGCATTGAACCCAATGATAGAATTTGTGAGTCCAGGCAAGGCTCACGGCTGTCAGCCCCATGCCCTTGGAGGCCAAGGGTGAGTCTGCCTGAGCCAAGGGGTCAGAGACCAGCCTCGGTGACACAGCCAGAGTTTGTCTCGGTGAGAAGTCCCCAAATAAAGTCAGGCTTGGTGGCCACCAGAGTCCCGGCTACTCAGGGGCCAAGGTGTGATGACCACCTCAGCCCCACAGGTCAAAGGCCCAGGAGCCACGATCCTGTCACCATGCCACAGCCCGTCCTATGGTGACTCCAGTGAAAAGAAAAGGATCTCTCACGTGTATCACGATGGGCGACCATGGTTCCTCAGGGAAAGGTCCCATGTGGGTGGAGGATGATGCAGTAATCTGGAGAGGAAGGGGACCTTCCCCCACACAAAGGTGGCAGACTGGGTGACCAGAACTTGGACTAGCCATGGTGCTGAAAAATCGGTTTGATTGGTCTGTGCCTGTTGGCCGCCTAACTCGGGGCAGTCTGTTCTGTGAACTCACATGTGTCTTTGCAATGGGGCCTGAGTGTGGAGGGTGGAGGCTGGCCTTCTGGGGTGCATGGCTGAAGGCACTTGACAGACGTGCCTGTTGGCCTCCTTTGAAACCTTGTGCATATGATAGGCAAGAAAGTGCCTTTTCCTCTCCCATCCCTGAAGGTGATTCCTCGCTCTGGATGTCAGGAGTGGTGGTGGTGGTGGTGATGGTGATTACTATTATTTGGAGTTGGTATCCTGCTCTGTCTTCCAGGCCAGAGCACAGGGGCATGCTCACGGCTACAACAGATCCCACCTGCCTGGCTCAGGTGATCCTCCAGCTTCCAGTCTGGGGTTCCAGTCACCCCCCCCACCCTGAGTGACTGGAACCACAGGACTGTTTCTCCATGCCTGGCTAATCTTTGATGGCCGAGATGAGGTCTTCCCCATGTCCCAGGATGATGTTGAAACTGTAGGTTCAGGTTGTCCACTAGCCTGGGCCTCCAAAGGACAAGGTTGCCAGTCTGAGCTCCTGAGCACAACCTGTAGTTGTGGTGGTGGTGGTGGTTGGTATTATTATTCTGAGTCGGATAGCCCCTCTGTCACCCAGGGCAGAGTGCAGGGGCCCGCTTTTGGCCAAGGGGCCTCCACCGATGGCTTTGGTGATTCTCCCACTGCGTCATCCAGAGTGGCCGGAAGGAAAGCCCTGTGGTACCAAGCTTGGCTCATTATTTTTGGCTTCTTGTAGACATGATGTCTCACCAAGGTGCCCAGGCAGGTCTCAAACCTGGGAGCTCAGGCCATCCTCTTGCCTCTGCCTACCAGAGCACTGGGATGACAGGTGTGAGCCCATGCTCCCAGCATCCATACTCCTCTTGAGGCCTCACCACGTGGCCTGCTCCCTTCTGATGACCCAGGACC
>NW_007006569.1:14603-16960 GCF_000164805.1 Carlito syrichta
CCCGGATGTTGACCAAATGGAAACCCTGTGATTGCAGGAGTTAGGGAGGCCCATGCCCAGAGGATGGCCTGAGTTGTGCAGTTTGAGTGCAACCTGGGCAACCTACAGAGGAAAGAAAAACAGAAAGAAATAAATAAACAAATAAATAAACAAATAAATAAATAAATAAATAAACAAATAAATAAATAAATAAATAAATAAATCCATTATCCTGCAAGCCCTCTGCCCTCAGTCCTTCCCCCACGGCACCCCCAAATGTGGGGTCCCCCAAGTTCAGCACCCTATAGTCCCCGTCCCGCCAATGACTGCCCCACGTTGGTGTGGGAGCTCCTGAGGCTCCCTGGCCTGGTTCCTGTAGGCTCTCCTCTCTGATGTGAGAAATGTGTCCCAGGCAGGCCTACCTTCCAACTCGGCAATGATGGTATTCCGCCAAGAAAGGCCAGGGACACATCAGTCACCTGGAGACATTTCTGCCCCCCAATCCCATTTTTCATGGCTCTCCAGCCAGTCACCCTGTGAATACACCATATGCAGTTTAGAATCTGTATGATCCCGGTGTTTTGGAGACAGGGTCTGATTTGGTGGCCCAGGCTGGGGCCTGGGGACAGGACCATTGGTAACCGCCAGCCTTGAAATTGTGGGTTCTGACGATCCTCCTGCCTCAGCCTGTGGAGTAGCCAGAATGAAGGGCATCTAGAACCCAGACCCCTGTTTGAATGAATGCAGAGTTAGTGTTTCCCTGCATGGCCCGGGATGGCCTTGGGCTCCTATACTCTAGCCATCCTCCCCCCTCAGCATCCAAGAGTGCTGGGATTCCAGGCATGGGCCACCATGCCAGGACTTCTGATGTGTTTTGATGAAAGATCAGGTCTGGGCTCGGGGCTCAGCCTCATCATCCCAGTGATTTTGGAGGCCGAGGCCAGTGGCCATCCTGAGCTCGTGGGCCAAGAAACACTCAGGCAACTTGGGCAATTCCTTATCTCTACCCTCCATCACAAATGAACTGGGCATGCTGGTACTCACCTGTCATTCCGTATCCTCAAAAGAACGGGGAAATCTTCCCAGAATCATGCATTCCAAGGCTGCCGGGGCCAGAAGAGAGCCACCACCCTCCAGTATGGGTGATGGTGTGAGACTCCTACTCAAATAACAAAAGGAAAAAAGAAAAAAAAAGAAGAGCATCCATTTGTCTATGGAGTTGGAATCATTGTGAACAAAGATAATTTGGGAAGGAGGACCCAGGCTTGGGCCTAGAGTTCCCGAAACACAGTGCATTGGCTTACATTCAGGTTGTGGCTTTGGGAGGCCGAGGTGGGGGACCACTAGATCCCAGGAGTTTGATACCAGCCTGGGCCACATAGCAAGACCTCGTCACTCCCAAGAAGGCAAACACTGGAGTTGCATGTGTTCGCCCCCGTGGTCCCGGATACACCGAATGCATTGGCTCCATCCTGGTGTATTCCTTTGCATCCCCCCCACTGACAGAACATGTGAGTCCAGGCTGGGCACCGTGGCTAATGGCCATCAGCCCCACGTCCTGGGAGGCTGATACAGGAGGCTGCCTGATTCCAGGTGTCAGAGACTAGCCCGGGCAATGTGGCCAGACCTCGTCTCAGCGAGAGGTCCCCAAAATTGAGTCAGGCATGGTGGCCCCTGGAGTTCTGTCTGCTCAGGCGCCGAGGTGGGAGGACAGCCTGAGTCCCACACGTTGAGGCCCCGGAAGCCACGATAGTGCCGCTGTACCACAACCCGGCCAACAGAGACTTCAGCAACAAAAAAAGACACATCCGACGTGCATTAGGACAGGCATCCAGAGCTTCCCCGTGAATGTTCTCCGTGGGCGGTGGCCAATGGAGTGATCGGGAGAGGAAGGTGTCCTCTCTCCACCTGAATGTGGCAGAGAGGGTGACCGGAACCTGGGCTGGCCGCAGCATTGCCATACAGCCTTTATCACTCTGTGCCCAACAGTCCCCCTAGCTTGAGAGAATCTGTTCCGTGAGCTCACACACATTTTTGCTGTTGGGCACAAGTGTAGAGGGTGGAGGCAGGTCTTCTGGGGCATGTGGTTGAAGGCGTGGGAGGGATGTGCCTGGTGGCCACCTTTGAAACCTCCCACGAATGACAGGGTGGAGAGTGCCCTTTCCTCTCCCATCCCTGAGAGTGACCCTCGCGCTGTGTGGCAGTGGTGGTGGTGTTGGTGTTGGTGGTGATTATTATTATTTGGAGTCAGAATCCTCCTCTGTCACCCAGCCCAGAGTGCAGGGGCATGCTCATGGCCACCGTGGACTCCACCTGCCAGGCTCAGTCGATCCTCCCTCCTTGGCCCACGAGGGACTGGAACCACAGGACTTTGCCAC
>NW_007006569.1:17205-18283 GCF_000164805.1 Carlito syrichta
CATGAGTCACTGCACCTGGCCTCCACAGCCATCTCAGGGCTCCACTGAGAGGCCCGCCCCCTTCTGGTGACCCAGAACCCAGAGAGGGTGGGTGGAGTCGCCCATCAAGCCCTCTCCAGGGGGAGCAGCTTGTGTAGGGGCGTATCACTGCTGGGGCTCCCAGCCCTCTGCCCACCTATTCTCCAGGTTGGACCTGCTTGCTCCTCCCAAGGACCACCTCGGGGAAAAGCATGGCATGACTTTCAAACCTTCAAGGGGTTGGGGATGATTGGGCTTCTCATGCCTGTCCCTTGGCACTTGGGAGGCTGAACTGGGAAAATGGCTGGAGCCTGGGTGCTCTAAATCAGGCTGGACATCATATCAAGCCCCCACCTCACCCTCAAGCAAAACCCAGGAAACCATGGGTGAGGGCCGGTCTCAGTGGAAGGTTCACCTTCAGCCCAGAGTTCAAGACCAGGCAGGAAGATCAAGATATGGCCAAAATGGAAAGCCTGTGACTGCAACAGTTTGGGATGCCCAGGCTGAGAGGATGACCTGAGTTGGGCGATGTGAAAGCAGCCTGGAAAACCTAGTGAGAAAATTTTAAAAAAGAAAGAAGGAAAGAAAGAAAGAAAGGAAAGAAAGAAATCCATTCTCCTGCAAAACTTCTTTCCTCAGTCTTTCCCCCACCCCCCCATATGCGAGGGTCCCCAAAACTCGGGAACTTCCAGCCCCAACCACCCCAATGGGTGCCCCTGCTTTGGTGCAGGAGTTGCTGAGGCTCCCTGGTTGGGTTCCTGCAAGCTCCCCTATCCTAAATGAGAAATATGCCCCAGGCAAGCTGACCACCCGATTCGGTGAGGAGGACCTTCCGCAAAGAAAGGCCAGGGACACATCTTGTGAACACACCATATGCAGATGAGAATCTGTGTACGATTCTGATGTTTTTGGAGACAGGGTCTGGGTCTGCAGCCCAAGACAGGGCTTGAGGACACGAATGTCATTCTCCACAAGTCTCAAAATTGTGGGCTTCGGCAACCCTCCAGCCTCAGCCTCCAGAATGGCTGGGATGACCTAAATATTGATCCCAGACCCTCTG
>NW_007006569.1:18303-20998 GCF_000164805.1 Carlito syrichta
TCGGGTTCCTGCCGGCTCCCCCATCCGAAGTGAGAAATATACCCCAGGCAAGCTGACCACCCAACTTGGCGAGGAGGACCTTCCATAAAGAAAGGCCAGGGACACATCTGTCAACCAGGGACGTTATTTCCTCCTCAATCCCACTGTTCCTGGCTCTAAAGCCAGTCACCATATGAACACAGCATGCGCAGATGAGAATCTGTGTACGATTCTGATGTTTTTGGAGACAGAGTCTGGGTCTGCGGTCCAGGACAGGACCCGAGGACACGAATGTCATTCTCCACGAGCCTCAAAATTGAGGGATTCGGCAATCCCCAGCCTCAGCCTCCAGAATGGCTGGGATGACCTAAATATTGATCCCAGACCCTCTGTTTGGTTGGGTGCAGAGACAGAGTCTCCCTGTGTGGACAGGGCTGGTCTTGGGCTCCTGAGCTCAAGCCATCCTCATGCCTCCCCCTCCCAGAGCACGGGGCTTCCAGGTGTGGTCCACCATGCCTGGCCTACTGATTCATTTTTAACGAAGGATCAAGGCCAGCTCAGTAGCTCAACCTCATCATCTCAGAGATTTGGGAGGCTGAGACCAGTGGCTGACCCAAGCATGAAGGCTGAGACCTGCCCAGGCAACTCGGTGAGACCTCGAATCTACCCTCCATCCCAAATAAGACAGGCGTGGTGACTGGCGCCTGTCATTTCTGCTCCTCCGAAGGCCAGGGAAATGCTCACTGGAGTTCAGCGGGTTGAGGCTGCGGTGGCCAGGAGCGAGCCACTGCCCTCCAGCTTGGATGATGGAGTTAGACACCAACTCAAAGAGAAAAAGAATAAAAGAAAAAAAGGAGGAGCATCCATTTGTGTATGGAGTTGGGATCATCGTAAACAGACATATCATTTGGGAAGGAAGCCCCAGCCTTGGGACTAGAGTACCCAAAAGATGGTGGATCGGCAGGCAATCAGACTGTAGCTTTGGGAAGCCAAGGAGGGCGACCACTGGAGCCAGGATTTCAAGGCCAGTCTGTGCCATGTAGTGAGTCTGCGTCATTCCCCAGAATTCAAACACTGGAGTGGTGCGTGGTGGCACCCACAGTCACAGATACACGGGATGCAGTACCTTCTTCCCTGGGCATTCCTTTGCATCAACCCACCAATAGAACATGCGAGTCCAGGCCAGGAACCATGGCTCACAACTGCCAGTCCCATGACCTGGGAGGCTGAGGCTGTTCGTTGTCTGAACCCAGGGTTCAGAGAGCAGCCTGGGAGAAGTGGCCAGACCTCATCTGGGTGAGAGGTCCCCAATATCGAGTCAGGCATGGTGGCCGCCAGAGTCCTGGTTGCTCATGGGCCAAGGCAAGAAGACCACCTGAGCCCATCAGGTCGAGGCCCTGGGAGCCATGATTGTGTAACCATGCTCCAACATGAAAGATGGAGACTCCAGCAACAAAAAGACATGTCCCAAGTGCATCACGATTGGTGTCCATGGTTCCCAGGGAATGGTCTGTGTGGGCAGGGAACGATGGTGTGATCGAGAGAAAATGGGGCCCTCCTCATGACTGAAGGTGGCAGATTAGGCGACCAGAACCCGGGCTGTCCACCACATTGCTAGACCACTTTGATCACTCTGCTCCTGACAGCCACAATAAGTTGGGGCATTATGCTCCTCGAGCTCACATGGGTCTTTGCCATGGGGCACGAGTGTGGAGTGTGGAGGCAGGCTTTCTGTGGCACATGGCCAAAGGCACAGGACAGACATGCCCAGTGGCCACCATTAAGGCCTTCCATGAATGACAAGGCAGAAAGTTCATTTTCCTCTCCCACCCCTGAGGGTGAATCCTCATGCTGGGTAGCAGGGGTGGTGGTGGTGATTTTGATGGTGATTATAATTATTTGGGATCAGAATACCACTCTATCATCCAGGCTGGAGAGCAGGGGTATGCTCATGGACACCGCGGACTCCACCTGTCAGGTTCATGTGATCCGCCAGTCTCCCCACCCCAAGTAGCTGGAACCACAGACCTCGGATACCACGCCCGTCTAATCTTTGGATTTATTTTTGATGACCAAGACAAGGTCTTGTCCCATGTCCTGGGCTGGTGTCGAATCCACAGGCTTAGGCCGGTCATTTGCCTGGGCCTCCAAAGGGCAGGGAAGCCAGTCTGAGCCCCTGAGACTGACCTGTAGATGTGGTGGTGGTTGGTAGTATTAATCTGAATCAGAGTCCTGATCTTTCACCCAGGTCAGAGTGCAGGATCCAGCTCTCGGCCACCGCAGCCTCCCATCACAACCTCCCGAGTGGCCAGAATGACAGGCATCCACCAGCACGCTCAGCTTATTTTGTTTGTTTCTTGTAAAGACGAGGTTTTGCCAAGGTTCCTGGTCAGTCTCATACCCAGGAGCTATGGCCATGCTCTTCCCTCGGCCTCCCAGAGCGCTGGGGTGACAGGCATGAGGCCCCATGCCCAGTCTTCACACCACTCTCAAGGTCCCACTGCAAGGCCTGCTTCATTCTGACGACCCGGGACCCTGGAGTGGGCAGCTGGAGACACCCATTGAGCCCACCCTGAGGAATGCCTGGCACAGGGATGTGTCTCTGCTGGGGTGCCCACCCCTCCACAGGTCTCATTTCCCAGGGTGGACCCACTCGCTCCACCCAGGGCTGGCCTCAGGGAAAGGGAGCACATGACTCTCAAACCGACGGGGATGG
>NW_007006569.1:21431-23115 GCF_000164805.1 Carlito syrichta
CTTCCAGCCCCAACCCCCTCAATGGCAGCCCCCACTTTGGTGTGGGATTTCCCAGGCTCCCTGGCTGGGTTCCTGCTGGTTCTCCTCTTCAAGGTGGGAAATGTGCCCCAGGCAGGCTACCCTCTGACTTGGCAACAAGGTTCTTCCACCAAGAAAATCCCAGGACATATCCCTCACCCAGGAACATTTCTTCCCCTGCAATCCCATTTTTCATGCCCTAAGGTCAGTCGCCCTGTGAACACACCATGCTCAGTTGAGAATCTAGTATGATTCTGATGTTTTTGGAGACAGAGTCTGGTTCTGTGACCCAGGCCAGGACCCAGGGACACAACCGCTGTTCTCCACCAGCCTCAAAATCGGGGGCTTTGATGATCCTCCAGTCTCAGTCTCCGGAATGACTGAGACAACCAGCACCTCGACCCCAGACCCCTTGCTTGGTTGTGTGCGGAGACAGGATCTCACTGCGTAACCTGGGCTGACCTTGGGCTCCTGGGCTCCAGCCATCCTCCAGGCTTGGCCTCCAAGAGTGCTGGGATACCAGTCTTGTTACCCTGTGTCAGGCACTCTGGTTCGTTTCTGATGAAGGTTCAATACTGGGCACGGATTCTCAGCCTCATCATCCCAGCACTTTGGGAGCCATTGCCAGCAGCCAGCACTAGCACGTGGGCTGAGATCTGCCTGGGCAAATAGGCCAGACCTCATCTCTACTCTCCATCCCAAATGAGTTGGGTGTGGTGTGGAGCTCGTATCATTCTGGGATGTGCTGGCCTCTGTCTGGGGCATTCCTTTGTGTCACCCCCACCAACAGAACGTGTGAGTCCAGGCCATGCACTGTGGCTTACAGCTGTCAACCCCACAACCTGGGCGGCCAAGGAGGGAGGCTGCCTGAGCCCAGAGGTCAGAGACCAGCTCGGGCAATGTTGCCAGACCTCGTCTTGGTGAGAGATTCCCAAAATCGAATCAAGCATGGTGGCCCCTTGAGTCCCAGATATTCAGGGGCAGAGGAGGGAGGATCATCTGAGCCCAGCAGGTCGAGAGCCCTGGAGACATGATTGTGCAGCCATGACCCATCCCGGCTGATGGAGACTTCAGAGGCAAAACAGATGCCTCCCAGTGCATTACGACGTGTGTCCACATCTCCCCAGGGAAAAATCTGCATGGGTAGGGGATGATGGAGTCATTGGTAGAGGAAGGAACCTGTCCCCACCCAAAGGTGGCAGACCGGGCAACCAGAACCTGGGTTGACTGTGTCATTGCTGGACCCCCTTGATTGTTCTGTGCCCAATGGCCACCCTAGATCAGGGCCATCTGTTCCATGAACTCATACACATCTTTGCTGTGGGGCACGAGTGTGGAAGTCTGAGGCAGGCCTTCTGGTACGTGTGGCCAAAGGCACGGGATGGACATGTCAAGTAGCCTTCTTTGAAACCTCACAAGAATGACATGCTGGAAAATGCCTTTTTTTCTCCCATCCCTGAGGGTGATTCATTCTGCTGGATTTCAGGATTTCAGGAGTGGTGGTGGTAGTCGTGGTGGTGATCATTATTATTTGGAGTTGTCATCCTGGTCTGTTGCCCAGGTCGAAGTGCAGGGGCATGCTCACAGTCACCAAGGACTCCACTTGCCAGACTCAGGAGATCCTCTACCTCGGTCCCCCTAGTGGCTGGAACAACAGGCCTGCACC
>NW_007006569.1:23336-26833 GCF_000164805.1 Carlito syrichta
TGGACACCTCCTTGCAGGACAGATGCCATTTATTGTTAGTTAACAGAAAGCTTTTATACCCTTCGTAACTGGTCAAGACAAAGAAAATTCCATCACGTACATTCTTCTTTAAAAGTTACCAACGTCTAGTTGCCTTAGAAGCAATAAACAAGCCAAGAACACTATCTCCTTTCAGTCAATGAGTCTTATTCTTAAAGCCAAGAATGATAGTTTTAGTCCAAAGTCCCAAATTACAGTCCTTGAAATGTTTCAAGAAAGTTTCCAAGTGCACATTTCTCCATGTAGCAAGAGTTTTCTCTGGGGCTTCTATGACCTTCAAAGCGTCGTAATCGCCTTTCTTGTCCTGTTGTCTTCATTAGATTTATCTTATTCTACAGTGTATATTTCGAAAGAAAACTCAAAAGAAGCTTTAAATGTTTCCCAGGCCTCCAACGTTGCTCTCTGTATTTAGTTAATTTATCATAAAAGTATCCAATTAGTATATTCAGTGAAACTCACTCTATATACGTTAACTTAAAATTTTAACTATTGAATTAAATAAAAACCTTAACGATTAATATTCATGCTAAATATGTGAAAACAGTGTTATAAATCGCCTACATAACTCCTAGATAAGTGTTAGAACTTATAATGAATTCATAATGAACCTACTATAAACTTGTGCTTATAAAAAAACTTTATGTTTAAACACTAAACTACATAATTGTAAATCAAATAAGTATGGAATATGCTTATATCATTTTTTTACTCAAGCAATATCTAGTAAACTATAACTAAGTGAAAGAAAGCATTCTTAATGTGCTTCAGAGTTTAACCATTGCATATGTTAGAAAAGACCAAACGGTATAGTGGGAAATGAAAAAATGAACCACGATATTCCAAGGTTAGCTGTGAGTACCTTGCATAAACATGCCATTTTCTTCTTCCATGAATGCACAGAATTCTTCAGTTGTATGAACAGCAAAGATGGAACACAGAAGTGCCTCAGCTGCCTGGACTCACTTTGTGGCCAGGGGTCCTCAGCACACCTGAACTTTGCCAATCAGGTGGGCCTCCAAGGCTGTCTCCCATCACTGACCCAGTGTTCCTGGCTGGTCTCAAACCCGCAGGCTCTTGCCATTCATTTGCCTTGATCTCTGAAGGGCCAGGATGCCATTCTAAGCCCCTGAGGCCTGCCTAAGGATGTGGTGGTGGGGATTGGTATTATTATTCTGATTTGGAATCCCAAACTGCCACCCAGGCCGGAGGGCAAGGGCCTTCTCTTGGCCACCATGGCCTCCACCAGCAGGGTTCCAACAACCTTCCTGCTGCTACCTTGCGAGTGGCTGGAATGACCAGTGTGCACCACCACGCTTGGCTCATTTTGTTGTTTTCTTGTAGAGATGAGGTCTTGCCATGGTGCTTGGGCTGGGCTCGAACCCAGGGGCTAAGGTCATCCTCTCAACTCGGCCTTCAAAAACATTGGGGTTACTGGCATGTGCCCCCCACCAACCCTTCACACAGTTCTCGGAGCCCCAAAGTGAGGCCTGCACCCTTCAGGTCACCCAGGAACCTGGAAAGAGAAACTGGAGTCGCCCACCAAGCCCACCCCAGGGGAGGAACTGGTGCAGGGTCATGTCTGTACTGGGGTGCCCACCCCTCTGCTGCCTTGATCCCCATGGTGGACCCACTCACTCCTCCCAGGGACCATCTCAGGGAAAGAGAGGGTGTGACTCTCAAACCCCAGAGCACTGGGATTCCAAGCGTGGGCTGCCACGCCTGGCCTTCTAGTTTGTTTTCAATGAAGGATCGAGGCCAGCCTTGAGGGTTCAGCCTAATCATCCCAGCACTTTGGGAGACTGAGGCCAGAGGCTGGCCCAACCCGGGAGTCTGACATACTCGAGCAACTCAGCGAGATCTCCTCTCTACCCTGCAGCCCAAATGTGCCGGCTGTGGTGGTGCAGGCCTGTTGTTCTGGCTCCTCAGAAAGCCTGGGTGGGGAAGGCTTGCCAGAGCTCTTTGGGTCAGGGCTGCATTGGCTGGGAGCATGCCACAGTCTGGGTGATGGAGTGAGACTCCAACCCCCCAAAAAAGGAAAGAAAAGAAGAACATTCTTTTTTGTATGGAGTTGGGATCATCATGAAGAAACAGAGATTGTTGGGGAAGGAGACCACAGCCTTGGGCATAGAGTTCGCAAAAGATGGTGGATTGGCCGATATTCAGGCTGCAATTTTGGAGGCCAAGGAAGGAGATTGCTAGAGCCTGGGATTTCGAGACCAGCCTGGGCCATGTAGCAAGACCTCATCTCTCCCTGGAATGTAAACACTCAAGTCACGCGTGATGTCCGACAAGTTCCCAGCTACACGGGAGATGGTGTTCTCCGTCCTGGGGCTTACCTTTGCATGGCCCCCACCGACAGCATGTGTGAATTCAGGCCAGGCACCGTGGCTCACAGCCATGTGCCCCACACCCTTGGAGGCCAAGTCAGGAGGTTTTCTGAGCCCCAAGTTGTGATACCAGCAGGGCGATGTGGCCAGAACTCACCTTGGTGAGAGGTCTTCAAAATCGAATCAGGTATGGTGGCCCCTCGAGTCCCAGCTGCTCAGAGGCTGAGGCGGGGTGACTGAGTGAACCCCTCATGTCAAGGATACAGGAGCCACGATCATGCTGCCGCAATACAGCCCAGCTAACGGAGACTCCTGCGACAAAAATGATGCCTCCCACTTGCATCACGATGGGTGTTCACAGCTCCTCAGGGAATGGTCCTCGTGGGTGAGGGACAATAGGGTAATGGGAAGAAAAAGGGGCCCTCTCCACGCCTGAAGGAGGCAGAACCAGGCAACTGGAACCTGGGATAGCCACGGCTAGCTCGAGACCATATGTTCCATTAGTTCACACGCATCTTTGCCATGGGACACGACTGTGGAGGGTGGAGGCAGGCCTTCTGGGATGCCTGGCCAAAGCCACCAGAGTGCCCAACACTCTCCCGCCACAATCCCCAGGGAGTACAAGCTCACTCCTCCCATGGGCCACCTTGGGGAAAGGTACGGTGTGACTCTCAAACCCTCAGAATGGGACTGGCCATGTGACTCACGCCTGCCTCCTCAGCACCCGAGGAGGCTGAGATGGGAAAATGGCTGAAGCCTGGGAACTGAGACCAGGCTGTACACCATAGCAAATCCCCACCTCAAGTAAACCCAGAAAACCTTGAATGAGGGCAAGCCTCGGTGGGAGTATCACTTTCAGCCCTGATTTCAAGACCAGGCAGGAAGACCAGGATGTTGACCAATGGAAAGCCAGTGATCGAGCAGTTTGGGAAGCCCAGGCAGAGAGGTTGGCTCGAATTGGGCGGTTTGAGAGCAGCCAGGTCTATGTAGTGAGGAAAAAAAAGGGAAAGAGAGGAAAACAAAGAAAGAAAGAAAGAAATTCTCCTGCAAACCTTCTGCCCACCCCCCACATGTGAGGGTTCACCAAGCCCGCCCCCCACATGTGAGGGTCTCCCAAGCTCAGTACCTTCC
>NW_007006569.1:27984-28799 GCF_000164805.1 Carlito syrichta
GTGGAGGAAGGCCTTCTGGGGTGCATGGACTAAGGCATGGGATGGACGTGCCCGGTGGCCACCTTTGAAACCTCCATGAATGATAGACTGGAAAGTGCATTTTCCTCTCCTATCCCTGAGGGTGAAACTTCGTGCTGGTTGGCAGGGGTGGTAGTGGTGATTATTATTATTTGGAGTCAGAATCCTGCTCTGTAAGACTGGAGCACAGGGGCACACTCATGGTCACCACAGACTTCACTTGCCAGTCCCAGACAATCCTCCTACCTCGGTCCACATATTGGGTGGAACCACAGACCTGGGCCACTACTCCTCATTAACCTTTGGATTTATTTATGATGCATGATATGAGGTCTTGCCCATGTCCTGGGCTGGTGTCAAACCCGCTATCTCAGGCCATCACTCACCTGGGCCTCTGAAAAGCAGGGATGCCATGCTGAGCCCCTGAGCCTGGCCTGTGGTTGTTGTGGTGGTGGTGGTTGGTATTATTCTGAGTCAAATTCCTGCACAGTCACCCAGGTTGGAGTGCCATGGTCCGATCTCAGCCACCGCAGCCTCCACCGACTGGGCTCCAGTGATCCTTCCGCTGCAGGCAGCCAAATGGCCGGAATGAAAGGTCTGTGCCACTAAGCTAGGCTCATTTTTTGGCTTCTTGTAGAGACAAGGTCTCTCCAAGGTGCCCAGGCTGGTCTCGAATCTGGGGGCTCAGGCCATTCTCTGGCTTTGGCCTACCAGAGTGCCAGGTTGTCAAGTGTGAGTCCCCATTCATGACCTCTAGTCCACTCTTGGGACCCTACTGCAAGGCCCGCTCCCTTCCA
>NW_007006569.1:28944-29561 GCF_000164805.1 Carlito syrichta
CAGCAAGCCCCCGACCTCGACCCCAAGCAAAACCCAGAAAACCTTGGGTGAGAGCAGACCTCGGCGGGAGGATTGCCTCTGCCCACAATTCAAGACCAGGAAGGAAAGCCAGGACGTCAAACAAATGGAAACCCTGTGATCACAGCAGTTTGGGAAGCCCAGGCTGTGAAGATGGCCTGAGTTCAGAGGTTTGAGAGCAGCATGGGCAACGTAGTGAGGAAAGAAAAGATAAGATAAGAAAAGAAAAGAAGGGAAGAAAGAAAGAAAGAAAGAAGGCAAGAAAGAAAGGAAGGAAGGAAGGAAGGAAGGAAGGAAGGAAGGAAGGAAGGAAGGAAGGAAGGAAGGAAGGAAGAAATATCATTCTCCTGCAAATATTCTGCCCTAATCCTCCCCCCAAAATGTGATTGTCTCCCAATCTCGGCATCTTTCAAGCTCAACCATCCCAACAGCTGCCCCCGTTTTGATGCAGGAGTTATCGAGACTCCCTGGGCAGGTTTCTGCCAGTTCTCCTCTCTGAGGTGTGAAATGTGCCCCAAACAGGTTGACCATCTGTCTCGGTAATGAGGACCTTCTGCCAAGAAAAGACAGGGACACATTCTTCACACAGGGACATTTCT
>NW_007006569.1:30585-32745 GCF_000164805.1 Carlito syrichta
AAGGAAGGAAGGAAGGAAGGAAGGAAGGAAGGAAGGAAGGAAGGAAAAGAAAACCATTCTCCTGCAAATCTTCTGCCCTCAGTCCTTCCTACCATGCCCCCCACATGTGAGACTCCCCCAAACTTGGCAACTTCCAGCCACAAGCTCCCCCTTGTGGCTGCCCCTGCTTTGTTGCTGGAGTTCCTGAACCTCCCTGACTGGTTTTCTGCTGGCTCTCCTCTCCAAGTTGTGAAATATGCCCCTGGCAGGCTGACCCTAAAACTCAGCCTCGAGTACCTTCTGCCAAGAAAGGCCAGGGAAACATCCCTCACCTAGGAACATTTCTTCTTCCCCAATCCCATTTTTCTGCCTCTAAATCAAGTCGCCCTGTGAACACACCCTGTGTAGTTGAGAATCTGTGTACGATTCTGATGTTTTTGGAGACAGTGTCTGGCTTTGTGACCCAGACTGTGTCCCAGGGACATGACCTACGTTAACTTTCAGCCTCGAATTGGTGGACTCCGACGAACCTCCCACCTCAGCCGCCAGAGTGGGCAGGACTACAGGCACCTTGACCCCAGACAACTTGTTTGGATGGGTGCAGAAATGGGGTCTCACTGTATGGCCCAGACTGGCCTCGTTATCCTGGGCTCCAGCCATCTGCCCTCCTGAGGCTCCCAGAGTACTGGGATTCCAAACGTGGGCTGCCACACCAGGCCTGGTTCATTTTGGATGAAAGATCAAGGCCAGACCCTGGGCCTCAGCCTCATTATCCATGCTGTTTGGAATGCCAAGGCCAGTGGCTGGCCTGAGCCTGTGGGCCGATACCCACTCCGACCCCTCAGTGAGACTCGTCTCTAACCTCCATCCCAAATAAGCTGGGCTTGGTGGTGCGTGCATGTCATTCCGGCATCTCAGAAGCCTGGAGAAAGACTCATAGAAGCTCAGTGGGCCAAGGCTGTGATGGCTGGAAGTGAGTCACCACCCTCTAACCTGGCCAATGGAGTGAGACTCTGACACAAAGAAAAATGAAAAAAGGAACAAAAAGAAGAGCATCCATTTTGTATGGAGTTGGGATAATCGTGAACAAACAGAGATCATTTGGGAAGGAGTCCCCAGTCTTGGGCCTAGAATTTCCGAAAGAAGGTGGGTTGGCAGACAATCAGGCTGTGACTTTGGGAGGCCAAGGTGGGGGACTGCTGGAGCCTGGGAGTTCGAGACTAGCCTGGGCCACATAGTGAGATCTCATCACTCCCCAGAATGCAAAAACTGGAGTCATACATGGTGGTGCCAGTGTTCCTGGCTACACGGGATGCAGTGGCCACCATCATGAGGTATTCCTTTGCATCGCCACTGCTGACAGAACATGTGAATTCAGGCCGGGCACTGTGGCTCATGGTCGTCAGGCTCTCACCCTGGAAGTCTGAGGTGGCAGGCTCTCTGAGCCCTGGAATGGGAGACCAGGAAGGTTGTCATGGCCAGAGGTCCCCAAAATCTATTCAGGCGTGGTGATCATCAGAGTCCCAGTTGCTCGGGTGTGAGGCATAAGGACCACCAGAGCCCCACAGGTCGAGGACCCAGGAGCCACGATTGTGCCACCATGACCCAGCCTATACAATGGAGACTCCAGTGACAAAAAAGATGCCTTTCATGTGCGTCATGATGGGTATACAAGCCTCCTCAGGGAAAAGTCATTGTGGGGGGCGATGGAGTGATCAGGATGGAAGGGACCCTCCCCCAACCCCATGTGGCAAACAGGGTGACCAGAAACTGGGCTGGCCATGCTGTTGCTGGACCACCCTGATTGTACCTTGCCCAATGGCCACCCTAATATGGGACCATCCGTTCTGTGACCTCACATGCATATTTTCCATGGGCAAGATTGTGGAGGGTGGAGGCAGGCCCTCTGGGAGGCACGGCTAAAGCTGAGGGATGTATGTGCCCGGTGGCCACTTTTGAAAACTCCCATGAATGATAGGCGGGAAAATGCCTTTCCTCTCCCATCCCTGAGTGTGACTCCTTGCTCTGGGTGGCAGGTGTGGTGGTGATGGTGGTGTTGGTGAATATTATTATTTGGAGACGGAATTCCACTCTGTCACCCAGGCCTGAGTGCAGGGGTACACTCACGGCCACCATGTACTCTACCTGCTGGGCTCAGGTGAACCTCCCACTTTGGCCTCC
>NW_007006569.1:32885-33894 GCF_000164805.1 Carlito syrichta
TGGTCTCTAAAGCACAGGCTATTGACATCCTCTCACCTCAGTCTCTGATGGGCTGGGATGCCAAGTTGAGCCGCTGAGCCCAGCCTATGGTTGTGGTGGTGGTGGTTGGTGTTATTATTTTGAGTCAGAGTCCTGCTATGTCACCAAAGCTGGCATGCAGGGACCCATTCTTGGCCACCATGGCCTCCACTGGCTAGCCTCCAGCGATACCCCTGCCTCAGACTCTCAAGTGGCCAGGACAACGTGCACCATGACTTCAGAATCCCTGTTTGGATAGGGGCGGAGATGGGGTCTCCCTGCATGGCTCAGACTGGCCTTGAGCTCCTGGGCTACAGCCATCATCCCAAATCGGACTCCCAGAATGCTGGGATTCCAGGTTTTTGCCTCCATGCCTGGCTTTCTGTTTTGTTTATGACGAAGTTTAGAGGCTGGGCTCGAGGGCTCAACCTTGTCATCCCAGCACTTTGGAAGGCCAAGGCCAGTGGCTGGACCAAGCCCGTGGGTCCGATATGCACCCAGGCACCTCTGCAAGACCTCGTCTCTACCCTCCATCCCAAATGAGCTGGGCATGGTGGCATACACCTATTGTTCTGGTTCCTCGGAAGGCCAGTGGGCGAAGGCACACCAGAGCTTGGTGAGCTGTGTCTGCAGTGGTTGGGAGTAAGCCACCACCCTCCAGTCTGAGTAATGGAGTGAGACTCTGACTCAAAAATAAAAAGGAAAGAAAAGAGCATCAATTTGTGAATGGAATTGGGATCATCATGAACAGACAGAGATCACTGGGGAAGGAGGCTGCAACTTTGGGCATAGAGTTCCCGAAAGACAGTGGATCAGCAGACATTCTGAATGGGCTGTGGCTTTGGGAGGACGAGGTAGGGACTATTGGAGCCTGGGTGTTAGATACCACCCTGGGCCACATACTGAGACCTCCTTGCTACCCAGAACGCAAACCCTCAAGTCACATGTGGCGGTGCGTGCAGTCCCAGCTGCACAGGATACAGTGGCCTCC
>NW_007006569.1:34066-35799 GCF_000164805.1 Carlito syrichta
TGGGCAGCCGAGGCGGGAGTCTGCCTGACTTCCGGGTTCAGAGACCAGTTCGGGCAACGTGACCAGACCTCATCTCAGCAAGAGGTCCCCAGTATAGAGTCAGGCGTGGTGGTCCCTGGAGCCCCTCATGCTCAGGGACCGAGGTGGCAAAACTGACAGGGTCCCTCTAGTCGAAGCCCCGGGAACCACGATTGTGCCACCGCATCCATCATGGCCGATGGAGACTCTGATGACAAAAAGGATGCCTCCCACGTGCGTCACGATGGACCACCATGGCTCTCCAGGGAAAGTTCCATGTGGACAGGGATGATGGAGTGATCAGGAGACAAAGAAGGCCTCTCCCCACCCGAAGGTGGCAGAACCAGGCAGCCAGAACCTGGGCTGGCCATGGTGTTGTCGGACCACCTTGATTGCTCTGTGCCCGATGGCCACCCTAGCTTGGGGCCGTCTGTTCCATGAGCTCAAACTAATCTTTGCTGTGGAGGGTGACTGTGGAGGCTGAAGGCAGGCATTCTGGGATGCATGACCAAAGGCACTGGGGTGCCCACCCCTTCACCTGCCTCAATCCCAAGGGTGAACACACTCACTCTTCCCATTGACCGCCTCATGGAAAAGGAGGGTGTGACTCAAACCATTGGGGGAAGCGACTGGGAGATTCACTCCTGTCTTCTTGGCACTCAGTGAGGCTGAGATGGGAAGATGGCCAAAGCCTGGGAACTGAGACAAGACACCACGCCTGGCTTATCATTGCATTTAGTTTTGATGGCCGAGAAAAGGTATCGCCCAGTGTCCCAGACTGGTGTCGAACTTGGATGCTCAGGCTGTCCACTTTCCTCAGCCTTCAAAAGGGTGAGATGATAGGCTGCGCCCCTGAGCTGGCCTGTTGTTGTTGTGGTGGTGGTTGGTATTATTATTCTGAGTGGGAGTGCTGATCTGTTGCCTAGGTTGGAGCACAGAGGCCTGCTCTTGGCCACTGAGGATTCCACCAAATGGGTTCTGGTGATCCTCTCACCATGGTCTCCCGAGTGGCTGGAATGATAGGTGTGCACTACCATGCTTGGCTCATATTTTTGAATTCTTGTAGAGACGAGGTCTCCCCAAGGTTCCCAGGCTCATCTCAAACCTGGGGACTCAGGCCATCCTCTTACTTCCACCTCCCAGAGTGCCTGGAAAAGAGACATGAGCTCCCACACCCTGCCTCCACACACCTCTCAGGGCCCCACCTCAAGGCCTGCTCTCTTTTAAAATCCCAGACACTAGTGGGAGTTCCAGGTGGAGGGGCATGTCTCTGCCAGGGCGCCCAACCCTCCATCTGCCTACTTCACCAGGGTGGACCTTGTCCCAGGGGCCACCTCGGAAAGGGAGGTTGTGACTCTCAAAACTTTGGTGGGGCAGGGACGTCCGGGCAACACACACCTGTCTCTTCAGCACTCAAGGAGGACAAGAGGTGATGATGGCTGGATCTCAGGAGCTTGAGACCAGGCTGGGCACCATAGCAATCCCTTATCTCGACCTTAAGCAAAACCAAAACCTTGGGTGAGGCCAGGCCTCAGCAGAAGGATCACCTCTGGTTCAGAGTTCAAGACCAGGCAGGAAGAGCAGGATGTCGACCAAATGGAAAACCTGTGATTGCAGGAGTTTGGGAGGTCCAGGCCGAGAGGATGTCCTAAGTTAGATAGTTAGAGAGCAGCCTGGGCAACCTAGTGAGTCAAGAAAAGACAGAAAGAAAGAAA
>NW_007006569.1:35819-39028 GCF_000164805.1 Carlito syrichta
AGGAAGGAAGGAAGGAAGGAAGGAAGGAAGGAAGGAAGGAAGGAAGGAAGGAAGGAAGAAGCAAGGAAGGAAGGAAGGAAGGAAGGAAGGAAGGAAGGAAGGAAGGAAAATATCCATTCTTCTGCAAATCTTCCATCAGTCCTTCCCCGCCACTCCCCCACCATGTGAGGGTCTCCCAAGGTTGGCAAATTCTAGCCACAACCCACCAATGACCACCCTCAGTTTTGTGTGGGAGTTCCCAAGTTTCCGTGGCCAGGTTCCTGTCAGCTCTCCTCTCTGAGGTGGGAAATGTGCTCAGGCATGACAACCCTCTGACTCAGCAATGAGGACCTTCTGCCAAGGAAGGCCAAGGACACATCCCTTACCTGAGTACATTTCTTCCCCACCATCCCATTTGTCCTGCTTTAAAGCCAGTCACCCAGAGAACACACCATGTGCAGTTTAGAATCTATGTATGATTCAAATGTCTTTGTAGACAGGTCTGCCTCTGTGGCCAGGCCAGGGCCTGGGGACACAACTATCATTCTCTACCAGCTTCAAAATTGTGAGTCCTGGTGATCCACCCACCTCAGCCACCAGAGTGGCCAAGACGACTGGCACCTCGACCCCAGATACCTAGTTTGGATGGATGTGGAGATGGGGTCTCCCTGCATGGGCCAGGCTGCCCTTGGGCTCCTGGGCTCCAGCCATCCTCCAGCCTTGAACTCCCAGAGTGCTGGGATTACAGGCATGGGCCTTCCAGTTCATTTTTGACAAAAGACTGAGGTCGGACTAGGGGACTCAGCCTCATCATCCCAGCGCTTTGGGAGGACGAGGCCAGCCACCAGCCTGAAACCACTGGCCAAACCCTCACAGGCAACTTGGCAAGACCTTGTCTCTACCCTCCATCGCAAATGAGCTGGGTGTGTTCATTCAGAGCTGTTGTTCTGGCTCCTCGGAAGTTTGGGGAAAGGCTCACCCGAGCCTGGAGGGCTGAGGCTGCAGACACCCTTCTTGGGACCCCACCACAAGACCCACTCCCTCATGAAGACCCAACCCCAGAGATAGCTGCCGGAGTCACCCACTGAGACCTCACTGGGGGGAGTACCTGGTGCAGGGGTGTGTCTCCACCAGGGAGAACACCCCTTCGCCCACCTTGTTCCCCAGGGTGGTCCAGCCCTTTCCTCCCAGGGTCCAACTTGGGGAAAGGGAGGGTGTGACTCTCAAACCTTTGGGGGGCAAGGATGGCCTGGTGATTCACGCCTGACCCATGGCACTTGGGGAGGCCAAGACAGGTAGATGGCCAGAGCCCAGGAGCTCATGAGCAGGCTGGACAACATAACAAGCCCCCATCTAGACCTTAAGCAAAACACAGAAAACCTTGGGTGAGGACAGGCCTCAGCGGTAGGATCCCATCCGGCCCAGATTTCAAGACTAGGCAAGAAGACCAGGATGTTGATGAAACGGAAAGCCTGTGATCGCAGCAGTTTGCGAGATCTAGGCCGAGAGGATGACCCCAGTTTGGCGGTTTCAGAGCAGTCTGGGCAACCTAGTGAGGAAAGAAAAGAATGAAAGAAAGAAATGAAAGAAATCCATTTTCAGACAAACCTGCCCTCAGTACTTCCCCACCCACTGCCCCACATGTGAGGGTCCCTTAGTCTTGGTGCTTTCCAGCCCCAACAAACCCAGCCCAATGGCTGGCCCCACTTTGGTGAGGGAGTTCCAAGACTCCCTGGCTCAGTTCCTGCTGGCTTTCCTCTCTGAGATGAGAAATGTGCCCCAGACAGGCTGACCTCCAACTCGTCAACAAGGCCCTTCCTCCAAGAAAGGCCAGGGACACATCGTTCACCAGGAAAATTTCTTCCCCCAATCCCATTTTTCCTGACTCTGAAGCCAATCGCCCTTTGAACACACCATGTGCAGTTGAGAATCTATGTACGATTCTGATGTTTTTGGAGACACGGTCTGGATCTGTGGCTCAGGCTTGGGCTGGGGACACAACCATCATTCACCACCAGCCTCGAAATGGTGGGTTCTAGCAATCCTTCCACCTCAACCTTTGGGATGGGTGGGACAATGGGAACCTTGACCCCAGACCACTAGTTTGGATGGGTGCAGAGAAGGGGTCTCCTTGAGTGACCTGCCCTTGCCTTGGGATCCTAGGCTCCAGACATCCTACTTCCTTGTCCTGCCAGAAAGCTGGGATTCCAGGTGTGGGCTGACACACCAGGCCTTTTGGTTCATTTCCAACAAAGGATTGAGGCCAGGCTCAAGGTCTCAGCCTCAACATCTCAGGGCTTTGGAGGCCGAGGTCAGTGGCTGACCTGAGCCTGCGGGCCGAGACCTGCCTGAAAAACATGGTGAGACCTCATCTCTACCCTTCATCCCAAAAGAACCGGGTGTGGTGGCACGCACCTGTCATTCTGCCTTCTCAGAAGGCCAGGAAAAGTCTTTCCATAGCACAGCAGGTGGAGTCTGTGGTGGCCAAGCGGGAGTCACCGCCCTAAACCCTGGGCAACAGAGTGAAACTCTGACTCAAAGAAAAAAGAAAAAAAGAAACAAAAAGAAGAGCATCCACTTGTGTATATAGTTGTGAATACACAGGATCATTTGGGAAGGCGGCCACAGTCTTGGGTCTAGAGTTCCAAAAGACTGTGGTTCAGCAGACAATCAGGCTGTGCTTTTGGGAGTCCGAGGCTGAGGAAGGCAGGAGCCTGGGAGTTTGAGACAAGCATGAGTCATGTAGCGAGACCTCGTTCCTCTCCAGAATGCAAACACTGCAGTCGCGTGTGGTGGTGCCAGCAATCTCGGCTACACGGACCTCCATCCCGGGGTGCTCCTTTGTATCACCCCCGCCTACAGAACGTGTGAGTCCAGGCTGGGCACCGTCACTGACAGTCGTCAGCCCCACACCCTGGGTGTCTGAGGTGGGATGCTGCTTGAGCCCATGGGTCACAGACCAGTACCGGCATCATGACCAGACCTCGTCTTGGTGATAAGTTCCCAAAATCGAGTTAGGAGTGGTGATCCCTGGAGTCCTGGCTGCTCGAATGCCGAGGCAGGATGACTGCCTGAACCCCACGGTCAAGGCTCCTGGAGCCACGATCGTGATGCCACACCCCAGCCTGGCCAATGGAGACACTGGAGACAAAAAAGACGCCTCCCTCGTGCATCACAATGGGCATCCACGGCTCCCCAGGAAATGGTCTGGTTGAACAAGTGACGATGGA
>NW_007006569.1:39516-44875 GCF_000164805.1 Carlito syrichta
GCTCAGGCCATCCCCCCACCTCGGCCCCCCGAGTGGCTGGAACCACAGGCCTGCAGCACCATGCCCCGCTAATATTTGGATTTATTTTTGATGGCCGAGATGAGGTCTCACCTCACATCCTGGGCTGGTTTTGAACCCGTAGGCTCAGGCCCTCCACTTGCCTGGACCTCAGAAGGGCTAGAATGCAGGTCTGAGCCCCTGAGACTGGACTGTGGTTGTGATGGTGGTCGTGGTTGGTATTATTATTCTGAGTCAGAGTCTTACTCTCTCCTCATACAATTTGGAGCCCAGGGACCCGCTCTTGGTCACCATGGCCTACACCAGCTGGGACCCGGCAATCCTACCACCATGACCACCCAAGTGGCTGGAACAATAGGCATGTGCCACCACGCTCGGCTCATTTTTTTTACTTCTTGTAGAGTCAAGATGTCACCAAGGTGCCAGGCTGGTCTCAAACCTGTGTGTTAAGGTCATTCCCTCACCTCGGCCTCCCAGAGCACTGACATGATAGGCGTGAGCACCCACGGCCAGTCTCCACACCCCTCTCATGGCCCCACCGCTAAGCCTGTTCCATTCCAATGATGCAAGACCCCAGAGAGGGGGACCAGAGACACCCACTGAGCCCTCCACAGGGGGAGCACATGGTTCAGGGGTGTGGTCCCACTAGGGTGCCCAACTGCTGCCCACTTCATTCCCCAGGGTGACACCATTTGCTCCTCCAAAGAGTGACCTCAGGGATAGGGAGACCGTGACTCTCAAAACTTCAGGAGGGTCGGTGACAGCCGGGTAACTCATGTCTGTCTCCTTGGCACATGGGTATGATGAGATGGGAAGATCTGGAGCCTAGAAACTAGAGACCAGACTGGACATCATAGCAAGCCTACATATCGAACCCAAGCAAAACCCAGAAGACCTTGGGTGATGGCAGGCCTTGGCAGGAGGATTGCCTCCAGCCCAGAGTTCAAGACCCTGCAGGAAGATCAGGACATCGATGAAAGGAAAGTCTGTGATCAAAGCAGTTTGTGAGGTCTAGGCCGAGAAGATGTCCCAAGTTGGGTTGTTTGACAGCAGCCTGGGCAACCTAGTGAGAAAAGAAAAGAAAGAAAGAAAGAAAGAAAGAAAGAAAGAAAGAAGCCCATTCTCAAGCAAACCTCTTACCCTCAGTTCATTCCCACCCAACCCCCCACACGTAAGGGTACCCAAAGCTCGGCACCTTCCAGTCCCAACATCCCCCTGGCCAATGGCTTCACTCACCTTGTTGTGGGATTTCCCGAGGCTCTCAGGCCCAATTCATGCCTGCTGTCCTCTCTGAGGTGAGAAATGTACCCCAGGCAAGACGACCATCTGATTCAACAATGAGAACCTTCTGCTGGGTTGACCTTGGGCTCCTAGGCTCCAGCCATCCACCCCCCTTGGCCTTTCAGAGTGCTAGGATTCCAGGTGTGGGCCGCCACCTCAGGCCTTCTGATTCGTTTTTGATGAATGTTCGAGGCTGGGCTTGGGAGCTCAGTCTTGTCATCCTAGTGCTTTGAGCAGCCAAGGCCAGTGGTCGGCCTGATCCCATGGGCCGAGACCCACATGGGCAACTCGACGATACCTCGTCTCTACCCTCCATCCCAATTGAGCTGAGTATGTTGTCATTCTGGCTCCTCAGAAGGCTGGAGAAAGGCTCGCTGGAGCCCGGCGGGCAGAGGCTGTGATGGCCGGGAATGAGCCACTTCCCTAAAGCTTTGGTGATGCAGTGAGACTCCGACTCAAAAAAAGGGAAAAAAGGAAAAAAAAGAAGAGCATCCATTTGTGTATGGAGTTGGCATCATTGTGAACAGACATAGATCATTTGGAAAGGAGGCCCCAGCCTTGGGCCTAGAGTTCCTGAAAGACAGTGGATTGGCAGTCAACAGGCCTGTGGCTTTGGGTGCCTAGGTGGGGTCCACTGGAGCCCAGGTGTTCAAGACTACCCTTGGCCACTAGCGAGACCCCAGAATGCAAATAATCAAGTTGCACATGGTGGTGCCCATGATCCCAACTACACGGGATGGGGTTGACTCCATCCCAGGGCATTCCTTTGCATTGCCTTCAATGACATAATTTGTGAGTTAGAGCTGGCCACCGTGACTCACAGACATCAGTCCCAAACCCTGGGAGGTAGAGGTGGGAGGCTGCCTGAGACCAGGGTTCGGAGACCTGTCCGGGTGATGTGGCCAGACCACGTCTCAGTGAGATGTCCCCAAAATCGAATCAGGCGTCCCAGAGTCCTAGCTGCTCAGGTTATGAGGCAGGAGGAATGCTTGAGCCAGCAGGTTGAGGTCCCAGGAGCCACAATCATTCTGCTGCACCCCAGACAACCCAACGGAGTTCAGCGATAAAAAAGTTGCCTCCCATGTGCATCAAGTTGGGCGTCTATGGTTCCCCAGGGAAAGTTTTACGTGGACAGGGGATGATTGGGTGATCAGGAGAGAAGGGTCCTTCCCCCTGCCAAAATGTGGTAGACCAGGTGACCAAAACCTGGGCTGGCTGTGGCGTTGCCAAACCACCTTGATCATTCTGTGCCCGACAGCCACCCTAATTTGGGGCTGTCTGCTTCATGAGCTAGCATGTGTCTTTGTCGTGGGGCAAGACTGTGGAGGGCGGAGGCAGGACTTCTGGTGCATGTGGCCGAAGGTGTGGGACAAACCTGCCCAGTGGACAATTTTGAAACCTCCCATGAACGACAGGCCAGAAAGTGCCTTTTCCTCTCCCATCCCTGAGGGTGAATCCTCATGCTGGGTGGCAGTGGTGGTGGTCGTGATGATGGTTTTCTCCAAAAACAGAAAAATTGTACACAGATTCTCAGCTCATCATGGTGTGTTCAAAGGGAGACTGGATTTACAGCCAGAAAAAATGGTCAGAGCACAGGGGTTCACTATCAGCCACTGCTGGGCTGTGGTGATCCTGATGCCATGGCCTCCTGAGAGGCCAGAATGAAATGCCTGTGCCACTAAACTAGGATCATTTTTTTGACTTCTTGTAGAGACAAGATCTGATCAAGGTGCCCAGGCTGGCATCGAACTCGGTTGTCAGTTCATCGTCTTGCCTCTGTCTTCCAGAGCACCGGGATGACAGGCATGTGCCCCTGCATCTGGCTTCCCACCTCGAGGTCCACTCCCTTCTGATGACCTGGAACTCTGGAGAGGGCAGCCGTAGTCACCTGCTGTGCCCTCCTGGAGGGGAGTGCCTAGCACATGAGCATGTCTTCCCTGGGGCACCCACCCCACCTCCCACCTTGTTTCCCAGGGTGAAACCGCTCATTCTTCCCAGGGGCCACCTCAGGGAAATGGAGGGCATGACTTCCAAAACTTCAGGGGAGCCAGGGATGGACAGGTTACTCACGCCTGTCTCCTCGGCACTGGGGGAGATCGAAATGGGAAGATTTCTGGAGGCCAGGTGCTCCAGATATGTTGGACACCATAACAATTTCCTACCTCGACTCCAAGCAAAACCTAGTAAACCTGGAGTGAGGGCAGGCCTCAGTGGTAGTATTGCCTCTGGCCCAGAGTTCAAACCAGGTAGGAGACCTTGATGTCATTCAAATGGAAAACCTGTGATATCAGTAGTTTGGGAGGCCCAGGCCAAGAGGATGACCAAATTGGGCAGTTTGAGAACAGCCAGGGCAACCTAGTGAGGAAAGAAAAGAAAGAAAGAAGGAAAGAAAGAAAGAAAGGACAAAAGTAAGGAAAGAAAAAAAGACAGAAAGAAAGGAAGGAAAGAAAGAAAGAAATCCATTCTCTTGCAAACATTCTGCCATCAGTCCTTCCACTCTGCTCTCTCCACATGTGAAAGTTCTACACATTTGGCACCTTTCAACCCCAACCTCCCAATGACTACCCCCGATTTGGTGTGGGAGTTTGCAAGGCTCCCTGGCCCGGTCCCTGCCAGCTCTCCTCTCTGCCGTGTGAAATGTGCCCCAGGCAGTAAGTCCCTCCAACTCAGCAAGGAGGACCTTCTGCCAAGAATGGCCTGGGAAATATCCCTCAACTGGAGACATTTCTTCCCCCAATCCCATGCTTCCTGGCTCTAAAACCAGTCACCTTGTGAACACAACATGCGCAGTGGAGAATCTGTGTACGATTCTGATGTTTGTGGAGACAGGGTCTGGCTCTGTGGGCCAGGCTGGGTTCCAGGGACACGACTCTTGTTCACCCGCTGCCTCGAAATCATGGGCTCTGGTGATCCTCCCGCTTCAGCCTCTGGAGTGGCCGGGATGATGGGCACCTCAACCCCAGACCACCTGTTTGAATGTGGGTGGAAACGGGGTCTCCCTGTGTGCCACTGGCTGACCTTGGGTTCTTGGGCTCCAGCCATCCTCCCACCTCAGCCTCTCAGAGGGCTGGGATTCCAAACGTGGGTGACCACACCAGGTCTTCTGGTTCATTTTTGATGAAGCATCAAGACCAGGCTCTCAGGCTCAGCCTCTCAGGCTCAGCCTCATCATCCCAGCACTTTGGGAGGCCAAGGCCAGAGGCTGGCCTGAACCCACGTTCAGAGATCCGTCTGGGCACTTCAGTGAGATTTGTCTCTACCCTCCATCCAAAATTAGCCGGGTGTAGTGCCATGTGCCTGCTGTTCCGGCTCCTCAAAAAGCTGGAGAAAGGCTCGCTGGAACTCGGTGGGCCAAGGCTGTGGCAGCTGGGAGCGAACCAATGACCTCCAACCTGGTCGATGGTGTGACTCTGACTCAAAGGAAAAAAGGAATAAAAAGAAGATCATCTATTTTTGTATAGAGTTGGGATCATCATAAACAGACAGAGATTATTTGGGAAGGAGACCCCGGTCTTGGACCAAGAGTTCCCAAAAGATGGTGGATCGGCAAGTCTTTGGATTTATTTTTCATGGCCAAGATGCGGTCTCACCCAGTGTTCCGGGCTACTCTCAACCGTGCAGGCTCAGGTCATCCACCCGCCTCTGCCTCCTAAGGGCTGGGATGCCAGTCTGAGCCCTTGAGCCCAGGCTGTGGTTGTGGTGGTGGTGGTTCATAAGATTATTCTGAATCAGTGTCCTGTTCTGTCACCCAGGCCAGAGCGCAGCAGCCTGCTCTCTGCCAATGTGACCTCCACCAGCTGGGCTTCAGTGATCCTCTTGCTGCAGCCCCATAAGTGGCCGAAACAACAGGAGTTCGCCATCATTATTGGCTCATGTTTTTGGCTTCTTGTAGAGATGAGGTCTTGCCAATGTTCTAGAGATGGTCTGGAAAATGGGTGACAAGGCCATCCTCTCACCTCAGGCTCCTAAGCGCTGGGATGACATGCAAAAGCCCACATGCCCGGCCTTCACACCCATCTCAGAGACCCACCACGAGACCAACTCCCTTCTGATGACCTGG
>NW_007006570.1:0-1093 GCF_000164805.1 Carlito syrichta
AGTCATTCTAGCTTAACTCAGCCTTCCCACAGCGGATGAGCAACTCAGCAGCTGCTGCTCATGACACTAAAGAACAAGTCTGCAAGCTTTGTTCCAGGTTTCTCGTTCCAAGTCTGTTGCTGGCATGTCAGGCAGGGGCAAACATACACTAACTCAAGGGAGCTTTCAAAAGGCAGGTCCATAGCCAGCCAGTCAATGGCTGAAAGGGATTCTGATGCCACTGGTAGCTCTGCCAAGCAAGACCCAGGCACCCCCTGTTACTAGATAAGCAATCAACTGGAAGCTAGGGTGAACCCCAACCTCTAAACAGTTACCGAGTGCGGCCGCTGGAGGGCGATGTGTCCAACAGTCTCTTTCCCCACCAGGACTGGCACAACCCAGGGGTGCAGTTCCAGCCTGAGTCTCCAGATTCCTTCCTTGAGTAGGGCAGTTGGATATTGCAAAGCTCCTTCAGAAATCCTGTGAAATATGGATACGCCATTGAGCTGTAGACAGCAAAATAATTGAATACAGAATTTTACATTCAATCAGTTATACTAGGCCAATGGTTCTCAATCCTGGCTGAAGATGAGAATCATCTAAAAAGGTTTAAAAACTAGAGCTGCTGGAGTCCCACAAATGGCCAATTAAACCAGAATCTCTAGAGGATGGAGCAGGGGTATTCGTGTATTTTTTAAGTTCCCCAGTAATTCTAATGTTCACTCCACAAGGTTCTAGTTGAGACACTGGGAGCAAGCACCAAGGGAAAATGAATGGATGAAAATTTTTAATGATAGACAATTCTATCATGTTTTCTCCTGCAAATTGGGAAATCACTACTGATATTTGATATTAGCAGCAAAGCTGTTTAGCTTAGTTCTGGAATGGATCAGTGGTTGAGAATTTCTGCATGAGATCATCTTGACTCTGGAAGCCCATTTTCAAATAATAACACCCTTAGAGAGCCAACAAATTATTAACACCGTGTGTGGCTTAGTTTATCAAATATCAAAATAGCTAGGATTCTGAGAAAATGGGGGCCAGAGAAGCAAAATTATTTAACGAGATGGGGGAAGAAAATGTTATTCATTCCCCCTCACCCCAATATATAGAC
>NW_007006571.1:0-1204 GCF_000164805.1 Carlito syrichta
GAGTGGATTGCCTGAGCCCGCGGGCTCGAGACCCGCCTGGGCAACTTGACGAGACCTAATCTCTACAATAAATTTAAAAAAAATTAGCCGGGCATGGTAGCGCACGCCTGTAGTCCCAGCTACTCGGAAGGCTGAGGCGGAAGGATCGCTGGAGCCCAGCAGGTCGAGGCTGCGGTGGCCGGTAGCGTGCTTCCTTTAAAAATAAAACAAATTTTTCAGTAAAATAATATTTTAAAACTTTGTGTCACAACTGAAATTTTAATGAAATGTATTAAGAAAGATAATTAAAACCATATTGAATATGTTTTTTAAAAGAAAACCATTTAAAGGAACACTAAGTAAATAATGTCAGAATTAACTTTGATAATAAACGTAACTATTAGAAGACACAAATGCAATTTTAGCAGGATATTTTTATACTTACATTCTCTTAGTTTATTGTCATTGTTAGAGATTTATCTTTTCTTCTATTATCTGGTTACCGGAGATAAAAAGTGTGTTATATTATGGATTAATCTAATTATTAGAATGAGGGTTTTGATTCAATGTTGATTTATTAACAAACCATTTGTCGTTTAAAAGATATTTTCCTAATGCATTGTATGATTTAATATTTCTGTTATAATATATAACACAGGTACAGAAAACAATAGACATTTTGTTCTGTGTGTAACTCAATAATTTTTTGCCAACCAAATATTCATGAAACTACTACCTTGGTCAAGAAAATGAATGTTGCAGCACCCTGAACCCCTGTCTTGACTGCTCCCAAAAGCCAATCTCTCCCTCATCAGAAGAGAACTAGTATCCTGATGTTTACTATAACAAAGTTTTGCTTTTAAAAAAATAATTTCAACACCTAAGCACACACATTTTTAAATATTTTATCTCTGTGTTGGATTTATAGAAGTAGAATTATGTATACTTTTGGTCAACATTATGTTGAGAGATCTGTGATGCACTTTACATCATTGATTTCCTTTGTTGCAAAATCTCCATGATGTGAATATGAATCTATCGCAATGCATGTATGCTCAGCAGCATCCTCAGGTCTGAGCAGGAACTTAGACCTGGCTGTATGTCTTAAAATGACATTATTCTGGCTTTCCACAAGGTACAGAAGCACTGGACGACTACAGTAAAAAGACAGAATATATATTGTGAACACTTTAATTGGCAATCAGCATTCCCAGATGGCCTCCCA
>NW_007006572.1:0-1455 GCF_000164805.1 Carlito syrichta
CTGTGCAACTATTGCCACCTATACTGGGGGACCTAATACCTCCTTAATCACTCTTTGATATAAAGCTAGTCCAGACCCTTTGTACAATCACCAAAACATTCTGCTGTTGTCGCCACTGTGGATTCCAGCCCAGCCTCTGCTTTCTGCCAACCAAGCCACTACCCCAGGCTCAATTCAACAACCCTCAAGTTCATTTCGTCCCTTCCTACCAATGGGTCATATGCCCCCTGGTCTTATCCGTATGTTAACTGACATGCATCATTTACTCAATGTTACCATGCTCAAATTGGCCTCAGATAGCTGGCTTTGCTTAAATCCTAAGCTTCCTTACTGTATAGGTAGAGGAGCTAAAGACCCAAACATTAAAGAGGCTAATAAGACTAAATGCTCTCCAACAGTTATGCACATTACTCTAAAAGACATAACTGGCAAAGCCTCCTGCCTTATAACCCCTTTCCTGTTTTCTGCTATTTGTAAACAATCTCTTATCCAAACCATGACCGAATCTATGGTTTATACAGCCCTTGGCCACACCTGGTTAGCCAATGCTACAGGCCTTACAAAATGCACTTTTACTAAAGAAACAAACAACCTATGTTATATATTTATGTTTATGTGTTGACTCAAGTGTATGCTTATACTGGCCCTGATGGAGCTCAGTTACTCACTCCATTGAATTTCCACCTGCTCATCAAAAATGAGCTGTTCCTCTGCTAATACCCACCATAGTCAAAATAAGTATAGCTGGAACAGCTACAATTGGAACTACTGCTCTGATTTGGGGAGAACTAGGCCAAACTAATTCAGGCAACACATCAATGGAAACCTAGAGACTATTCAACCTACTATAGATCAACTCCATGATCAGGTAGATTCTCTGGCAGAGATGGTCCTCCAAAATTGTAGTGGTCTAGATTTGCTCTTCATGTCCCAAGAGAGACTTTGTGCAGCTCTTGGAGAAAATTGTTGTTTCTATGCTAATAAATCCAGAGTCATTAAAAGTTCCCTTCAAAAGCTTCAAGACAGCATACAGAAATGGAAAAAATATTTAAACAATAAAAACACATCCTGTTTTCAATCCTTATTCAATGGAACCCATGGTTAACAACTCTCATTACTGGTCTAGCCGAACCCATAATAATTATCCTCCTCCTTTTATCAGTGGGACTCTGCCTACTAAATTGGATTGTTTCTTTTGAAAGAAAATGAATGTCAACTGTAAAAATTTTAAACATGAGGGTCCACTATAACTCCTGTCCTATAACATCCAAGATAAGGATTTAATTCATAAAAAACTTAAATGTTTAGTTTTCTTTAAAAAGTTTGCTGTCTATAAATTTACAATGTTTAAAATATGTGCAGTGCTGTGTTTACAATATTTACTATTAGATAAGATTAAGACATTAAAAACAAAAGCTATACAATTTTAATTTTAAAAAGTATTTCTAGCTTTTA
>NW_007006573.1:0-1057 GCF_000164805.1 Carlito syrichta
AGGTGATGCTGATGCTCCTGGTCTGTGGACCACATTAGAGAACATCCTTTCACACTTGTGTTCCATGTGATGTATTTTAGAGCATGGGGTTGCATACACTATTCCTCCCACTATACTGCAATTTCTTCCATTAGATAATATGTTACCCAGAATTCCTTTGAAGTAAATGCTTCCTATGATTAGTGCAGAAAAACTTTGTGACAGGATGAGATGTCAAAGAAAGGCAACAGGACAGCGAGGAATTCCTGCTCTTTAAGCCATCCTTGCTTGGGTATCTGTCTTAGTCTATTTGAGCTACTGTAACTAAATACCATAGACTGGGTGGCTTACGGACAAAAGTAATTTATTTTTCCTGGTTCTGAAGACTGGGAAGTCCAAGATCAAGGTGCTGGCATATTTGGTGTCTGGTGAGAACCTGCTTCTTTGTAGACTGTTGTCTTCTCACATGGCAGAAGGGGAAAAGGGCCTCCGTTGGGACACTTTTACAAGGGTATTAATCAGTTTATGAGGGTTCTGCCCTTATGACCTCATCACCTCCCAAGAGCCCTACCTCCTGATACTATCACCTTGGGGGTGAGGATCCAACATATGAATTTAGTAGGGTGAGGGGGGGCATAAACATTCAGACCATAGCAGTACAGGTCAGACTTGCTGCTATAGCAGATGCTTTGTCAGGTGACTTTGGCATCAGGGTAGTTTGCTTTATACCTTCTTGGAGGGTAGTCAGAGTGGAACATATCCTGAACCTCTCATTGTAATACCAGTATACTTTGCATTGTGTCCTATTTCCTGGAGGCTGATCCCTTCAATTGGGTGGTAAGGGTGGAAGACTCGTGTTGTGTGTGTGTCTGTGTGTGTGTGTGTGTGTGTGAAAGAGAGAGAGAGAGAGAGAGAGAGAAAGAGAGACAGAGTCAGACACACACACAGAGAACTTGATTAATTTGAGAAACATGGTCTTGTGGTGTGACCCTCAAGATCTCCACCAGTGTCACTTCCTACAGGAAATTGTTCCTAATGCTTGGTGCCTATCTCTTTATTGGTACATACTGCGGTACCA
>NW_007006574.1:0-1013 GCF_000164805.1 Carlito syrichta
AGGAGTCTTGCAGGCCAACAATGGGATGATGCATTCAAAATGCTAAAAGGAAAAAAAAAAGGATATATACACCTGGCAAAACTGTAAAACTGTCCTTCAAAAATGAAGGAGAAATAAAAACTTTCCTAGATGAAAGTTGAAAGAGTTCATCACCACCAGACCTGCCTTATAAGAAATGCTCAGGAATTTCTCAAAATTGAAACAAAAGAACATTAAACAGCAACACAAAAGCATAGAACAGTATAAAAGTCACTGGTAAAAGTAAATATATAGACAGACACAGAATACCGTAATACTGTAATGATAGCACATGAATTACTTTTAGTTCTGGTATAAAAGAAAAAAGCATTAAAAATATAACTATAAGAATATGTTCATGGATATAAGATGCAATGTGTGGCATAAATAACGAAGTATTTAGGAGTAAAAGTGAAGAGTATTTATATGTAATTGAAGTTACCAGCTTAAAATAAATTGTTAGAACTATAGGATGTTTTATGTAAACTCCATGGTAACCACAAAGAAAATGCCTATGGAAGATAAAGAAAACAATAAAGGAATCGAAGCACATCACTACACATTTTATTTATTTTATTTTATTTCATTTTATTTTATTTTATTTTATTTTATTCAGAGTCTTACTCCGTCACCCAGTCTAGAGTGCGGTGGCACTCTCACAGCTACCTCAGCATCAAACTGCTGGGCTCAGGCGATCCTTCTACATCAGTCTTCCAAGTAGCCGGAACTACAGGTGTGTGCTACCATGTCCAACTAATTTTTTTATTTATTGTAGAGATGAGCTCTCGCCAAGTTGCCCAAGCTGTTCTCAAACCCACGGGCTCAGGCAATTCTCTCACCTCGGTCTCCAAAGTGCTGTGATTACAGGCTTAAGTCACCATGACTGGCCACTACAAATTTTAAAAAGCAATAAAACTTAAAGGAAGATGGAAAATAAAAACAGAGGGACAAAAAGCTACAGGGTAGACAGAAAATAATTTTTTAAATGACAATAG
>NW_007006575.1:0-1406 GCF_000164805.1 Carlito syrichta
AGAACTACTGAGGAAAATAAACCAGGGAATGTGGTTCAGGAGTGATTTATGTGGGAGCTACTGTTTGCAATTTATTTGTATTTATTTACTTTTCAGTTGGGAGTCTCACTCTGTTGCCCAGGCTGGAGCGCAGTGGCACGATCATAACTCACTGCATCCTCAACCTGCTGGGCTCAGACAATCCTCCCACCTCAAGTTCCCAAGTAGCAAGGACTACAGGCATGTGCCTCCATGCCTGGTTTGCATCTGCCATTTTAAAGATGTTGGTCCAGGAAGGTTTCGCGAATTGGGTGACATCTGAGTAAAGATCTGGAGGAGGTGAGGAAGACAGCCTTTAGGATATCTGGGAGAAATCCATTCCAAGTAGAGGGAAGAGCAAATTCAAAGGTTCTCAGCCTGGAGCAAGTCTGGAGTATTCAGGTATCAGCAAGAAGCCAGTGTGGTCCTGTCATAAGCAAAGCAGAAAGTCTAAGAGGTAAGGTCAGACAGGTGTTGTGGGTTAAAAGGGTAGCTGGCTGCTGGGCTAAAAGAAACTGAAGTGGGGCAAGGGCAGAATCAGGGAAACTAGTTAAGAGGCTACTACCATCAATGAAGTAAGAGCCAACGGTGGCTCAAAGCAGAGTGATAGCCATGGAGGTGGTGTGAGGTGTCTGGGTTTTAGAAATGTTTTGAAGACATTGCTGGAATTGGTTTTTGATCAACTGATATGAAAAAGAAATGTGAAGGATGATTCCAAAGTTACTATCCTGAGCAACTACAAGAGTGGAGTTAACATCAACTGAGACAGGGATGACTCATCTTAAGAAGAGAAAGTTAAGCGCATGTTGGTGCATGCCTGTAGCCCTAGCTACTTGAGAGGATATCAAGAGCTCAAGAACTTGAGTCTATATAAGTGGACCTTGAACAACTATCGTAACATTATAAGAAAGGGATTGGGAGGGGGGGCAAGATGGCGACCTGGCAACCCGGTGTCTGAAGCCCTCTGCAAGGGAGATCTGCAGTGGGTCTCTGACTCTTGCCCCCGGGAGGCTGGGGACCCCAGCATTGCAGCCTACTCCTCAAACAGAGCTCGGCCATCGCTATCACTGGAACATCGCAAGGACTGGACATTTTTACTGCATCGTCCTCTCCCGCTGCTGCCGCAGCCCCTCCCCCCACCAGCGCTCCCGCCGCCGCCGCCGCCGCCGCCGCCGCCGTCGCCGCCGCCGCGCCCGCCGCGGCCTCTGGCACGGGTAGCTCATCACAACCCGGCCGGAGGAGATCCACATCAAACCGCTTCAGGGAAGATCTGCTGGGATCGCTGCCACCGCTCCTGCGTCCGAGACTGTCCTGTCCGCCTGGCGTGGGGATCTGGTTGCCTGCTCGGAGGCAGGCAGCCATCTTGTTCCTGTCCGGCCCCACCCCCG
>NW_007006576.1:0-960 GCF_000164805.1 Carlito syrichta
AGATAAATCCTAAAGAGACCCACAGCAAGGACTTTAGGTCTGAGTGGGTCTGTGAGCTGCAACATAGCTGCAGCCCCTTTGTTTGTGAGCTGTTTGCCTGCATTTAAATGCCATTTACATAAGGAGCTGTCAGAGTTGAGTTAGCCCATGATTATTCCTTGATGTATGTTGAAAAAAAGAGAAGAAAAGAAAACCCTGGCTAATGAGGAGCTGGGTTCCTTTTCTCCATTGATGACAGCTTCCTTTCTGATCTGATGGTCCGTCAGAAACTAAGGTGGTGTGTGACTGTGGGGTTATGTCCCTGCTGAAGCTGTCTTTCCCTCAGAGTTGTAATTGATGGGGAGACCTGTCACTTGTTATGCTGATGCTGTGCAGATTTTTGTGCAGCTGCCAGCCAAGAGAGTTTTAGGACAGCATCTGATTGGGTGCAGGTTGTGGCAAAAGCGATAATAAATAGAGAGCTGGTGAGAGTAGATTTTGATTGACCCAAGATTGTATATTATTAAACTGAGGCTGCATGTACATGTCAGTTTATGAAGAACCAGACCCATAATCCAACTTAAGGGCTGTGGCAGTTTGGGTTTATTAAATGTGCTTTATATCACTATTAATATTGAGCAGAGAGGAATATCTGTAATCTTTTAATCTATGCAATAATGGTTTGGAGGGAGATTACCAGATACATTGGACTATTGTTTGTCTATAATTGTATTCAGAACTCTTTGAAGCATTTATTTGTTTTTGGCATACTGATTTGGCTCAACAGTCTCATAAAGCTCTTTTATAGTCTTCATTGCTTTGTATTTTCCAAAAATAATTGGAGAATAATAATAACATGGCTGACAATAAAGAAGAGAGAGTAAGGTTGAAAGCAAATCTCTCACTGAGTGGATAGCCATAAACATCTTCTGTGCTCATAAACACCTGGATCTGTGACCTTTGTGTTTATAACATATTTAT
>NW_007006577.1:0-1331 GCF_000164805.1 Carlito syrichta
AGGCTGCGATGGCCGGGAGCGGCCACTGCACTTCAGTCTGGGCGATGGTGAGACTCCAACTAAATAAAAAAAAAAAGATATTTAAGAAAATAAAATACTCCAAACTCATTGTATATAGTCTCATTCTCTGTGAGCATTGCCTTTTATTACATTGAAGAAAAGACAGAATTTCTAACATTCTCCAGAAACGCTAACTTTGAGGTTGATTTCAGAGTCCCAGATTCCATGTTGTCATCACTGTTATTAAAGTTATTAAAGTTTTAAAAATCTGTCTTGTAATCATTATAAAAAACATATACCAGCTACATGCAGAATTTCTTTCCTATATCTTACTAAATTTTCTCTAGAGGAGGGGAAACTCACAAATCTTCTCTGCCTTGGGCTATTATTAGTTCCTGGGATTTGAGTAGAGAATTAACATAAAGCAAAATAAAAAATATTTCAAAATTTTATCTTTTTTGCATTTCCTATAAATGTACTCATATGTATTCATTACATATATGTGCACATACAACACACACACGAAGTAAAATACTCCAAAGTCATTTATATTCTATGGGATATGCAAAAGATTTTCCAGGACAATTTAGATTCTGTGAATTTATTTTTGGCCTTGTTGTACACACTCTAGTACCTAATCCCCATGTAAAATTGATACAGAAGTCCGCTAATGTCCATCCCTATTGTCATAGTCCCTAGAGAAGCGCAGAGCCAGGGTTCAAGCACTGCTGCACATTCCTGAGCACATCACTGAGAGTTCCCTTAACTCCTCCTGTACATTCCCAGTAAGTAGCTTCAAGGGATCCTTGACTTCCCTGTAGACTGCCCAATCAACTGAAAGATGCAAATCCCTATTTACTCCCTTTTTCTGACTGGTTGTAAGTTTGGATAATATAGTATCAATGTAACCGTAAGTCTTGTGATTTGTATAACTGTTGCTTAATGCATGATGTCTTAGGCCTTGTAACCTCCCTTAACTCTAACGCAAGCTTGATTAACGCTTCTGCTGTGCCCTACTGATAAAATTTACGAGATACCTCTGATACCTGGCACCAGAAAGTTTGGAACGAAAAATGTCACTATCAATAAATGCAGCTGAAACTCAAGTTCTATACAATGCTCTGCTGGTCCCGTGGCTAAAGTCTAGGTACTAACAACTCTGGACTTATAAAAGTGAACTGTAAAGGCCTGGAGGGTGAACAGAACCATTTAGAAATACCCCAAGTCTGAATCTGATCCCTGGATTTGAACTCAGAAATAAACTTCTTTCTACCAGTTCCCTGCCCCTTTGATTTATTGGTATCAAGGTGAGTGGCTGAGCACTCACCTTG
>NW_007006578.1:0-971 GCF_000164805.1 Carlito syrichta
AAAAAAAAAAAAAGAACAGTCTTCTGTTGATTAGTGGAGATAAATATGTTCCTAACATAAAAGTTCAAAGTATAAGTTTTTAAAATTTAAAATTTTCTAATTTTTAAATTTCAAAAATGAATTTAATTTTTAAAGAAAGATCTGACCCAAGGAAAATGTGTCCACAAACCAAACTTTATCTGAGACTGACAGTTTGTGCCCTCTGATATAATAGGATGGAAAACACACTGTGACAAAGAACTGGATGCCACAAAACTAATCACAATTTAAATCCACATTTGACTTGGTGGCTATACCGTAAAAAGACAAGAGGAAGGAGACTTTATATTAAAACTTTTTGTCGGGGAAAACAACATGAATGTTTGTCAAAGATTCAAAAAATAATTAGCATAATTATCACCAAATTATGGATCAATCGTGCATACGTATATTTGGATGAAGTCACGTGGTGTCCTCTAGGATACCTGTATATCATTTTCAGTTTTCTTCTCTATCATTCAAATTTCAGCAACAATGTCTAGAAAATGATAATATGTGAATAATTTGTGAATAGTGTGTCAATAAAAATAAATTTAAGGAATTTCTAATATATATATATCACATCTTCTGTATCCAATTTACTTTCAATAAGCAGTGGGATTGGTTCCATGTTATTGCTATTTGCTTACAAATATTGCAGCAATAAACAAATAGTGCAGCAATAAACATGTGTATGCATGTGTCTTTTTTGTAGAATAACTTGTGTTCCTCCAGGTAAACTCCCAGGAAAGGGATCACTGGATCATATGGAAGGTCAATTTCTAGTTCCTTTAGAAATCACCACACTATTTTTCATAGAGGTTAGACTAGTTTGCACTTCTACCAACAGTGTAGAAGCGTTCTCTTTTCTTCACATCCACACCAGCATCTGTTGTTTCTTGGTTTATTAATGATTCCCATCCTTACTAGGATAAGGTGGTATCTCAGTGTGG
>NW_007006579.1:0-1285 GCF_000164805.1 Carlito syrichta
GTCTGGGCGACAGAGTGAGACTCCAACTCAAAAAATAAAATAAAATAAAATAAATAAAAGTTAAAATATTCTGAGGTCATTGCATTTTCTGTAAGTTGATAAAAGTACTAATTTATTTTAGAGCCTAAGAAAGCCAAAGATTCATATTGGAATGAACTAATTCATGCATAGTGTACATTAAAAGAATAATAAAGGAATGCATAATTACCAAACTATTAGAAGAGACATGGAATAATAAATATACATGAATAATCCAAAAGAAGGCAAGAAAGAAGAGAACAGTTACAGAAATAGATATGACAATTAGGAAATCAATAGCAATCATAGATTTATATACAAATATTTTAGAAATTACATGAAATGTGATTAGACTAAATATTCCAATTGTGAATTGTCAGACTGAGGGAGAGACACAAATGCAAGGTCAAGACTAATTGAAAGCAAAAAGATGGGAAGTGATATGCCATGCAAACACTAACAACAACAACAATCTGAGGTAGCTGTAGTATTTAAACAAAATAAACTTTAAGGCAAGAAGAATTATTAGATATAAAGAGGCACAATTCATAATGATTAAAAGATCAAGTCAACAGGAAGATTAAACAGTTCTAAATTTGTAGGTACATTATCTTATAAGCTCAGTATTCAAAAAGCAAATAGTAACAAAACTAAAAGGAGAAATGGATCCACAATCATAATAAAAGATGTTTAGCACACATCTCCCAGCCAAAAAAATAAAACCACAAACAACAACAGCAAAACCACAGAGACAGAAGATTTGAACTTATACGTTTTCCCTAAATTATGTATACAGAACACTGTACCTAGCAATTTAGAATGCATGTCTATTCTAGGGTACATGGAACATTTACAAATGTAGGCCAAATGCTGGGCCACAAAACATGCTAAAAATTATGCATTTATTGGACCGCAGTACAATTATGCTAGAAATAAGAAGAAAATGATAACTAGAAAATCCCCAACTGGGTGCTCAGGAGCGACTGGAGTTAGAAGTCAGGGGGAGAAGATGTGCTGAAACACCATTTTTCCCAGGACTGCTGTGATACTTAACGCTGACTGTGTCCTGTACCACTCCAAAGAAACTGTTCACATAGGCCTGGAACAAATGGGACCCCATGGAGAATGTGCAACACAGGGGCTCTTCCCTGTTTACCAGTCAGTATAACCTGTTTAATATATACACACATGCCCACATATGCATGTGTATATATGTATATGGGTAGATACACTTACACAGCTCTTTCTTTAAATGAGTTTTAAAAAA
>NW_007006580.1:0-931 GCF_000164805.1 Carlito syrichta
CACACACACACACACACACACACACACACACACACACACACACACCTGCATAGTACATTCTTTTGTTCATTTTTCTCATGTGTTAAATAAAAGCAAAGAGGGCAAAACTCCAGAATCCAGTTTTCAGCCTACGCATTTATTCTTGTTAGTTCCTTCACATAGCATGTCTTCCACTTCTACCTTACTGAAGAAAGAAATTCCAAACAGAATGCTAGGCAACTAATCCCATTCCTTGCTCCTCTAAACTCTTGTACTGCCTGTAGCATTTGTGATTTATTATGCTGCTAATTTTCTTCTCCACAAAATACAAGGTATGTGTACATACAGTGACCGTGAACAATAATTATGACTTCTACATGCTATTCAAATTACTTTATAAAAATCATTCATATGTTTCTAATGTTCCAATATAAACTTTATATAAATCATAGGTCATACTTTATGCATTAGAAAAATCCATAGCCATATATCTTGCTTGAATTAGAAATGTTTGAGATGATGTTATTAATTACAATAATTACTTGAATGTGATTAAGATAATTAAACTTCAGTTGGATACATTTTTTAAATTTTGACCTCATGAAATCATAAGACAATCATGAAAGATGTTCACCTGATAAATTGACAGTATCTTTCAGTCAAAACTCGGTTTTTTGCTGAAGTGGCTTAAAAAGAACCAAATTTCAGATAGAAATTCCACCAAAACCTACAACAGGCAGCATATCTTCTCTTAAAATTCCCTGGTAGGGAAATCTCACCATTTCCATTGCTGCTACTCAAGACTGGCAGCCCAGTTTCTGGGAAGGCAGCTAGTGGGAGTTGGGAGTTTTTACTCTGTAAAAAACTGTATATAGTTAATACTGTAAACCAATGTTATATGGATAATAACAGACCAAAAAAAAAAAACAAAAAACAAAAAAACCCAGGACCA
>NW_007006581.1:0-915 GCF_000164805.1 Carlito syrichta
GGGCCCCATCCCTACCTGCTATATCAGAATCTGAGAGTCACATATTCTTCCCACTTTCACCCATCACAGTGAAATGACCAAATACTTACACAGTTCTCAGAATACCGACAGCTAACGAATGTGAATAATTAGTACTATTTCACTTATCATTATTGGGGTATTAAAAAATAAATATATGGTCTTTGCTACCTCCTAAAATCCCCAGGATTGTACTAAGTAAATGACTGTGGAGGGACCCTAGCTAGCTTCAGGATGGGGACTGGTCACCAGAAAAATCAACCTCTTGATGAAAGCTTTGAGCCCCAACCCTCACTCCCACCTCTGGAGAGGGGAAAGGAGTTTGAGATTGAGTTCAGTCATCAGTGGTCAACAATTTAATAATTGTGCCTAAGTAATGTGTGTGATGGATGCGTTGATGCAGTGGGAAGGTGGTGAGTCTGCACAGAGAGGGAGTGGAAACTCAGCATCTCTCATAGAGAGGTGCTCTCTACCTCTCTCCCATTGGGCTGTTCCTGAGTTGTGTCCTTTAAAATAAACTGATAATTATAAGTAAAGCACTTTTCTGAGTTCTGGGAGGCATTCTAGTGAATTATCAAACCTGTGGTGGGAACCACGGGCATCCCCAAATTGGTAGTCAGCCAGGCAGAAGTACAGGTAACCTGGGGACCCCATCTGTGGCTGACTGCTAAAAGGAGGGCAGTCTTGTGGTACTGAACCCTGAGCCCTTAACGTGTGGGGTCTGCTCTAACTCTAGGTAGTGTCATAATTTAATTGAGTTGTTGGATACCCAGTTGGTGCTGGAGAATTGATGAATCAGTTTGTTTTGGAATGACATATTTGGTGTCAGGAAAACACACACACACACACACACAACTATTTTACTCTAAAGTAACAAAGAAACCATGAGAAGAGAGA
>NW_007006582.1:0-903 GCF_000164805.1 Carlito syrichta
CAATTCATTTAGATATAGATAGATAGATAGATAGATAGATAGATAGATAGATAGATAGATAGATAGATAAAGTGGTACTGTATGTTTATCTTAACTGTGTCAAAGAATTCCATTTTATGTATACCAAATATTTATCCATTAAACTGTTCATGGTCATTTAGCTTTTTTTCCATTACTACTCATGTTGGTATACTGTTATACATATCATGCACATTTCAAGAGTTTTTCTGGTAGATTTCTAAGAGAAAAACTACTAAATTTAAGAAAAGACACTTCAATTTCACTAGACTTTGCAATTTGTCCCCTGAAGTAGCTATATTGAGTTAAACTCAAACCAGCAGTACATGACAGTTCCTCTTATTTCACATTCTCAGCAATATATACTTCGTTCAGACTTTTTGATTTCTATCAATCTGATAAATGGCTTTATTTTGCATTTTTCCCATTATTGGTGAGTCAAATATCTTTTCACATTTATAGGCCATTTGTTTTATTTTCCTGTGAAATCACTATTCAAGTCATTTGCACACTTTTCTATTTGCTTTTTGTCTTTTTTTCTCAATAATTTAAATAATCCTAGATTAAATATTCTGGATACCAATCCTTTGCTGGTTACATGCATTACCATATCTTCTCCCAGGCTCCAGTTTCTCTTTTCACTTAGTTTAAGGAACCTTGTTTTACCAAAGTCTGCACATTAACTTGGTCAAATTTGTTTTCCTTATGATTTGTATATTTTATTCTATAACTCAAGATTTTAAACATAATCACTAATTTTCTTCTGAAGATTTTTCAGTTTGGCTTTTGCTATTTTTTGTCTTCAATCTATTTAGAATTTATTTTTGTATATGTAGTAGGCAACTAATTTAAATTTCCCATATACCATATTTTTCAGATATTTCC
>NW_007006583.1:0-886 GCF_000164805.1 Carlito syrichta
ATAGTAGTACATTATTTGTCACTACTGTAAATGTTGATTTTTTTAAATTGTTTCTCTTTATTGATGTTAGATAGAAATGTAATTGTCTAGCATTTAGTGATTTTATGGACAACAGTCTTAATATGTTTTTAACATTTTACTTTAAAATAATATAGTCTTAGAGAAAAATAGCAAAAATCATGCAATGACTCTCCCTATAATCTTCACTTAGTTTTAGCATCCATTCATGATAATTGCCTAAAAAAATTATGTTGAGTATCAAATAGAGATATTTTGAATCTCATTCCTTCTACCTGTGTCAACTTATGTTCTAAAATTTTAAAAAACCTATTTCTCTCTGATATTTACTGATTTATTCAATTACTTATTTATAATAAATAGGGCCTTGTCAGTATTATATTATTATAATAAATATAGTCAGTGTAGCCTTGTGAATGAGTATCATATTCTAGAAATTATAATCTATTATTTTATGATTTTAATTGTCTAATTATTTCACTTTTGTCCAGGGGTATGTCCTCTTACCTAGGGACATCATTATATGACTACCTTTTTATTTATTTATTTATTTAAAGCAGGACGTATTGAGAGGACAGAAAAGCTCCCACAGTAGGAGGGAACCCAAGGGGGTTGCCTACTTTCTTAACAATATCATTTTTCAGGTTCATCTGAACTTTTCTCACCCTAGCCACCCTGGAATTAGCAATTCATCCAATTATCTTTGATTCCTTTTAATGGAGAATGACACTTAAAAACTAAGATCTGGATGCTTGAGGTATGATCTTTGCTATTAAAGTTTCTTGTCTTCTAGACCCTCAGCAATCAGAATAGGATTCCACATCACATAGATATGTGTGCATATTTCCTATTTCTATCTCTTTCTCTC
>NW_007006584.1:0-873 GCF_000164805.1 Carlito syrichta
ATGAGCAATTAAGAAATAAACCTTGTTTGTTTTCTTGTCTTTAGTCCCTAAAATGAGGACTCACCCAATCAAATACTACAAACATTTTTAAATTACCAGGTTTGTAACAAATTTTGTTGTCCCTACCAAAAGTATATAAAAAATCAATTTTATAATCATTTTCAGTAATATGCATTTCTAAAATCTGTGTTAATTTTATAGAATACATGGATACCTATTTTAATTTGAATCTCTGTCATTGAACATCTTCATATACTCATTGGCTGTTGTGCTCCTGATTTGCAAATCTCCTCTTACATTCTTTGCCCATTTATATTCTGAGGGAAAAGGGCAGCACTTCGACGATATCCAATCATGTTTTCTTCAATTAAAAAAAACTTTTAAAATTGAATAACCTTGCTGAATTCATTAAACCTTAAGAAAACAACAACTCCTGGCATGATTCGGTTAGAGCTGTAGAGACCAGAGCACAGCATGCTTATTTTCCAAGTATATTTTGTATGGGTTCCATCTAGTTAATGAAATGTTCCAGCAACTTTCCGTGTCTATTCATTCCAAGTATCAGACTAACAAACTGTAGAAAATAAAATGAATAGCTCCATGGTATTTCTTTGGCATGTAGCATATAAAAATCACAAACTCTCTTTTTAAAAAAAAAGTGTGTTCTGTTTCACATTGGTCGACTGAGCAAACCTATTTACTTCCTTTCTCATCCAAAGTACTTTCTAAATGATACTAAAGGAATACAAAGGTGCAAACCCATAACCACAAAGAGAATGGGGAGAGGCCTTTAGAAAATGAATGATTTCAATAAACATCTGTTGACTTCTGAACCGTAGCAAAGGAAACCACGGCCTAAAAAGGGGTTGCAGC
>NW_007006586.1:0-776 GCF_000164805.1 Carlito syrichta
GGAAATAGTCACTCTCTATGATAACTGACTAAGGAAGAGATAGATTAGGAAGGTGTAGAAGAGAGATATAAAAGTAGGACCTAGGTATTGGTATTAGAATAACTTAACAGTAGCAAGAATTCAACTGCAGTGACCAAGGCCCTATTTTCTGCAAGAATGAATGTGTCTTCAATACAAGGTATAGGGTTGGCTTGAGTCTACTCTTACCTTTTGTTTCCTCTTCATCCTTCTTATTTTTTCCTCAAATTGTTGCCAGTGTGTATAAATTCAAAAAGATCCTTGGCCTTTTTTAGATATCCACTGGAGAGGCAGGTCTCTATGTGTGAAAGTGCTACTGAGTTGAAGAGATGAGGAATAATACACATATATGCTTCTCTTTTGTATTTTCTGTGATTTACCTTCATTCCTTGTTCCAGATTGGAGAGGGAGATACTGAGTGCATCAGAACTAAGGGTGATATACTCCCAAATTGCTACTCTATCTACTTTCAGCCTCATCTAACTAGTGCAGCCATACTTATGCTCTGAAAAAATAAGTCTCACACACACACACACACACACACACACACCCATGAAATTTGCACTTTGTCTTTGACTTCTTATGTCTTGAAACTCTATGATCTGTCTCCTCTTCCCTGTCCAAACGCAAAATATTTTATACTATACTGCATATTTTATTTTTTTGCTTAATTTTTCCTCCTTACTATTCAATCAAAATGGTTTCTATACATGCAGAAGTTTACTTAATTAAGTTTATCTAATTATCATATCAAAGTA
>NW_007006587.1:0-759 GCF_000164805.1 Carlito syrichta
CCTGGAAATATCTGCATGATTGGGGTCAGCAAAGGGCAGGAATGGGCCCTAAGTATAGAGACCACTTGGCCCAACACCTACTGGATGTTTTCATCCCCATGAAGGCTGCCCTACATTTATTGGTTGCATACCTTCTACCAAGGAACTTTCCATGCATTAACTCACTAAATACTCACAAGGCTGAAATTAGGAATTGTTATTATCTTTTCTTCCTGATGAGGAAACTGACGATCAGAGGGATGAGGTAACTTGTCTAAGGTCACACAAGTAGTAAGCTACAGAACAGGGATTTAAGCCCAGTCTGCCCCAGAGACCATTATCCTAACCAGTGGACTATCCTACCAAGTGGAGACCCGCTTCTATAGATTAGATACTACATTCTCCAGTGACCAAGAACCCAAAGCTTTTCCTTTGTTCCTAATCCAGGCCCTTTTAACTTCTTTTTTCATTCTTCTTGATAAACATTAGGGCAGTGAGTCCCAAGTTTAGTTTTACAATGGCCCAGAGACTCTAAAAGGCCGCTGGGACATCCTCCAAAACATTATGTAAACAAAGCTGGGTGCAACAGGATAAAGATTCTCTGGGTTTGTTTTGGGTTTTGGTATGTTTTGTTCTGTTTTGTTCTGTTTTGTAAGCTAACAAAAACAACAACAGAGCTAAATTGGAAAAGGCTGAGATCAGAATCATGAAATTTTTTCTAACTCTGTGGGAAAATCTGGTTTTTATTGCCCATTATACCAGGAAGGAGTTTGAACCAGG
>NW_007006588.1:0-733 GCF_000164805.1 Carlito syrichta
CAGGCAATCCACTCACCTCAGCCTCCCAAAGCGCGGAATTCAGGTTGAGCCACTGAGCCTGGCTGAGTATACTTTCATTGAAAGGAATGAAAGAGGAAGGGAGGAAGAAGAGGAAGGGAGGGAGTTAAGGAGAGAGGAAAGAGTAAGGTAGAAAGAGAGGGAGGGAGAGAGGGAAGAAGAGAAGGAAAGAAGGAAGGAAAGGAAGGAAAGGAAGGAAGGAAGGGAAGGAAGGAGGGAGGAAGGAAAAACTAAGGGAGAATGAAAAAAAGAAAAGAAGAAGTGTCCACAAATAATTCATTGCTTCTAATTTCTAATAGGGCCCAACTTAGTAAGCATCGTAAGTGTAGCTTGTCTCAAATGCTCAGAGAGTGCACGCAAAAAATGATGACTGCTAAAGCAATCAGGGACCAAACTAAATACAGTGACATAAAGTATTACTGGCAATTAATTAAATTGCACTCAGATGAAAATTTGTACTTAAAAAAAACAAACATAAAACTTCCCGATTCACATCCTTCTGATAATGTTTCCGCACACTAGATGGCAATGAACTAAAGCTTTAGATGAAAGTAAAAAGAGTCTTACATAAAAGTTAAGTTATTTAATATGGATAGAAAAAGATGATTATTAACCACTTCATTTTGAAACATATCAACTTTTACAGCAGTGCTTACCTGGGAAGAGATCTGTACATCTCATAAATATCTCCCAATAGATTAGCCCAAGTGCATAC
>NW_007006589.1:0-701 GCF_000164805.1 Carlito syrichta
AAAAAAAAAAAAAAAAAATTCTCCTGTTTTCAGAGCATGCTCAGAAAGAGTTAATCTTGAGACCACAGGTATGGACAAGTTTAGGTATTCGATCTGTTTGCTGTTTTGCAGTCTGCTGTAAATGCTGCCTGAGTGTAATCTGACACCAGGTAGGCCCCAGCAGCCAATGATGAAAAGTTGAGAACTATGTGAAAGAACTGGAATTTCAAGTCTGGATAGTGAGTAATTGTGCCTGTCCTCAGAGTCTTGGAACTGTTCATCCGAGTGTCAGCAAAAAGGCAAAAGCATCGAGGAGTCAGCCTATTTAGTTTGATCACATTGATTTTTTTTGTTGTTTAATGTGGTTGAAGCTAAGGTGAACTTGATCAGGTTGCCAAGACCTGCTTTCAGCTTTGCTGGTCACCAAAAACCTGACTGAATCTTCCTACACACACACACACACACACACACACACACACACACACACACAATCAATCAATGCTTTATTTACATGAAAATACTGGGTACATCCCTCTTCTCCCCCCATTAAAGAATGCCTAATTTAAATTAAAGATTAACTAATTTTAAGTAACGAAGCTGGGTAGCTATTTAAAAGATACTGGCAGTAATACATATGATACCTATATGGATTCAAGAAGCATCTTTTTTAAACTTTCTTAAATTCGTTGACTGTTTGGAAAATTTTAAATTAAAAGGTTGGT
>NW_007006590.1:0-677 GCF_000164805.1 Carlito syrichta
CACCCAGCCTCTGTCCCTCCTCCCTCAGATCATCAAAGGCCCTGCATATCATTCACCTCACAGGCCTCTAGAATTTTCACAAGTCAGAGGAGGCTCCAGGAGAAAATTTGCGGCCCCTGAGGGTGCCCTAGGGGTGGTTAATAGCCAGGGAGGGTGACAAGAAAGGGGGAAGTTTAGTGTGCTGCGTTCCCGATTGTTTGGCTAACAGCCGGAGGTTGACCTTGAGCTTGCGTCTGCCACATGGCAGAGGCACCAGCCGGGCAGCATGTTCTGAGGGATCAGGAATAATGGAACTTGAAAATGCAAATGGCTTTAATGAATACTTCTCCCCTTGCAACCCCCACCCCAAAGCTCCGCATGCTGGAAGAAACCTTTCTCAGTTTACAGGGGAAAGTCACTTAGGAGTGATTTGCTCTAAGCCTAAAATTATAGGTCCAGCGCACAGATTTTCCATAATCAGAGACCCTTTCTGCCATGCATGGCCTCTGGCCACCATCTGAGTCTCACAAGCTTGACTTTTCTGGATCTCAGGGAAGCATGAAGTGCCAGGAATGGATCCCAGCCCAAGGCAGGGGCCAGAGGGTGACCAGAGAAGGTTCGGCCTTTTGTGAAAATGATCATCAGGGAAAGGCACTGCTGTGGACTTACTTGACGCTGGCAATGAATGGGTCTGTGTA
>NW_007006591.1:0-675 GCF_000164805.1 Carlito syrichta
CTGATGCAGAAAACGGCAGAGAATGGCTGATATCCCCCCTAGCGCCATTCCTAAGCATCTCGCTGCTGCCCTCTGTCTGGTCTTCACTCACAACACTAGGAGGCAGACAGATGAGCACCTCCTTTTTAGAGATGGAGACCCTGAGGCAGAGGCCACTTGCCCAAGACTGCTCTGCAGGACCGAGTCATGGGGGCCAGCATTTGACCCCAGCTGACCAGGCTGCAGGGCCGGCCTCCTTGGCCCTGTTTTTCTATAAAGGTCAGTTCCCCTTCGCTCCTGCTGACACTTCCTTCCCCCTGATGTTCCATTTCCTGTTCTCTCCAAGGTCCCCTCATACATGTTCCACCATTTGCTGAATCCTTTCTCACCCAGACCCTACAGGCGCTGTATCCCAGCAGATCTCAACAGAGACCTCAGCCGGGTCTGACCCTCTGACCAGGTTAGGGAACAGCTGGCGCTGGAGTCAAGTCCCATAGGCATCTCCCGCTGTGTCCGCCCATGAGCCCCTGGCTCCTTCACTGTAGGACTTACCTTTCATCTTCTGAGTCCTTCCCAGGGCAGGTACTGGCTCTGAGCTCTTGAAGACTACCCTCCTCGGCGTCCTTCTCCTCCCTGTCTTCCCTGTGTCTTACCCCTATACCTCTCAGAAGCCATGAAACCTTCCCTGGGTTCCTC
>NW_007006592.1:0-705 GCF_000164805.1 Carlito syrichta
ATCCCAGGCAGATCTCAGCAGAAAAGAAAGCCACTCAGGTGGGATGTGGACATCAATTTAACGAAGGGCTACTTATGTCCAGGGTTAAGAGAATAACAAGTGGTTTGAGGCACACGGGGACTCACAGCTGTGGGCAGCCATTACTGCCTCCAAGTCTAGAAGGGCAAGGGGGGAAATGGCTTACTCGTGTTCTGGGAGACCACAGAGGAGGCTTCCCAACAGAAATTATGATCCCAAGAACATGATTCCCAAAGGCAGAATGTCGGGAAGAAATCCTCTGACCTATCTCAGCTCCTTCCTCTGGCTGAACCCAACCAGGGAGCAAGGATGTCCAGGTGCTGTGGCCTAAGGACTGGATCCTGAGGACATAGCAGAGCAGAGACTATGGAGAAGCTGTGGGGGAGGGTGCACAGTACAAATGGTTTATAAGCAGAACCCAGAGAAAAACCAAGACCTGTAAACTCTCTAAGTCCACACAGACTCTCTCGCATTTAAATGTCTCTGTAGAAGCGCTGAACTCTCCAGAAAGCCTTTAAATTGCCATAATAGTCTCAATAGGCCCAGATTTACAGCCCTTGACTAAGGGCCTGCCAAAGGAAAGTTTCACCAGGAGATGAAAAATCTGACAATTTGAATAATTGAAAAGCCTTAATGCCAACCCCCAGACACATTATTGAGACTGGATGGGTAATTGCCCAGAAAGGA
>NW_007006593.1:0-640 GCF_000164805.1 Carlito syrichta
AGCTACCATGATCTCCTTTCTCTCAAACAAGCCTGGTGCACTTGCTCTGTTTGTTCCATCACAATAAACATTCTTTTCCCAGGTATCTGCTTGGCTACCGTCCTTAGCCCCCTGTTCATAGCTTAGGTCAAATCTCATCCTTTTGAGAGATTGACCCTGCTCATCCAATCTAATACTACTTGCCTCTACCACTAAAGTCCAAAGTCCTGCTCTACTTACTCTTGTTTCCAAAGTACTTATTTCCTAACATATAATCTATATTTTATTTATATTTATATTTTGTTTATATTATTTACTGTTCATTGGCTGTCTCATTAGAATTTAGCATTGTCAAAGGAAAGCATCTTTGTTGTATGCATTGAAGAAGGAACCCAAGCACCTGAAAGAATAGCTGGCAGAGAAGAGACAGTGCTGCATAAATAAATGAATTACAAAATGATCTTTCTCCCCCCCACTACAGAACATTGTTGGACCTTTTTACTGTTTACTTCTTACTTTTTACTGTTTTTTAACTGTTTTAACTTTTTAATTTTTACTGTTTACTTCCAGCTCAGTCAATTCTCTATAGAATATATCTTTCCTACTTCTCTATAAGTGACTTGTGGACAGAATATATGTTTAACTCATTTTTCAGTAGCAA
>NW_007006594.1:0-822 GCF_000164805.1 Carlito syrichta
AGATTTACAATACATATTTGTGACAATGTTGCATGATCCTTCCTTAAAGGCATCTGGCCTCCCCTTTATTGAAGGTGCTTTAGATTTGTGAATTGACTTAGTCTAGACCCTGGGTGAGAGGTCATAACTCTCCATTGTGGCAACTCAGGTTAGGTTATTGCCTAGAGAGAGAGAGAGAGAGAGAGAGAGAGAGAGTGTGTGTTTGCTTTTATATAGACCATGGAATATCCCAGTATCCTAGGCATCTGTTTCCTTGATTCCTGGATACATTATAATCTGTTTTCTTGATTCCTGGATACATTATAATCAGTTAACCATGGCCAAAGATACCTGCAAACCAAGGCTTTATGAATATCAATATGCCCCTGCTGCCTTTGTGGTAAATGCACCCATCTTGTCTTTGTCCATGAAGGGTTGCCTCTTGACCTCTACTGCTGCAGGTTCCTATAATCTCCAATGAAATAAAAAAGCTCATCTCAGTAGGATTCTCCTATTATCATATCTGATCTACTAAGAAGAGCAATCAGAGCTTTTCTCAGAATGCAGGTGCTGTCCTCACTAGCATATTCTCCAACACCTTAGTTAAGGGAAAGTCTTGGTGCCATAACTATATAGTGAAACAGAGTTGGAGGTGAGAATGTAGATCACACATGGTACTTTCACTCCAGGTCACAGATGATACATCCACTTCCATTCCTCAACCCTTTGGATTTTCACCTCCATGTCATACAAGGAAACCCTGCCATCTCAATCTCATTAACATAGCCCACCATTAAGTCTAAGTTCTAGTCAACCAACCAGTAAGCTGTAGAGCCACATTAA
>NW_007006595.1:0-2525 GCF_000164805.1 Carlito syrichta
AATCCCCACCTGCTTTAAACTTGTCAAGGGACGTAGTTTAAAGTCATTTAATTGCACGGATATTATCTAAATCTTTCCAGGTTGGCGGCAAGAATTAAAACCGTGCTGCAATATACCGAGGAAGGGTTGAACCCACAGAGTAGAACATTCATTCTTCCATTCATTTATTCATCCATCCAACATTTCTGGAGCAACGGCTAAGACCTGGACACTGTGATAGTTTATATGTGAATATGGGTTTCTGCATGTTTTCTGTGAAAAAAAATGCTGAAGGGTACTCAACAATTTGCTAATAGAGTTTAGATGAGGTTAAGCATAGGACAGAATACCATTTTACTTTAGACACGACATGCTTAATTTGCTCCTAAAGAGGGAGGGGTCATTGTTGCTGAAGAAAGACAAGCAGTCTATAAGCTAGTGAGATGGGACATTAGCAATAAGAGAGATCCATGAGCCCAGAGGGCTTCTAGGACTGGAGCAAATAGCTCTCTGGGAAAATCAGGGGCCATGCAGGAAAGGTGACCTGAAGACAAGGATGTCTGGCAGTGAAGAAAGACTTCAGGCCTTAGCAACATGAATGTCCACATCCCACAGGGCCTTGTGAACGATGCTAAGGAATTTATGTTTGATTTTCAGGTCATAGGTATCCTTAAACGGAGCAGTGATATATATTTTTGCACTAGAAGCATCCTTTTGCTTACATTTCAAAGCATGGGAGAAAGCAAGACTAAGAGCAGCTGGAATGTCACAAAGCAGTGACAGCAGGCATGGAGAGAAAGGCCAGCTGCAGGGAGAGCACCAAGGTGGAGTCACCAGCTCTTGGGGAGCATTTGCATGTGTGGGTTTAAGGCAGAGAAAAAATTGAGAAAGACTTGCAGAAAGCAGAGGCCACCAGGTCTGCGTGGCAGGTAATGTCATTCTCTGTGATAGGGAGCTTGGGGTCAAGATCAAGGAGTTGGAGCAGGGGGAGGCTCAAATTTGTGACTTAACAAACACTCATATTTAAGGCTTGGTGGAGCCCGGAGAGGACTAAAACCCATAGGGAATGGCACTCCAGAGAACAAGGAAAGATGAAGTTCCAAGAGGAGGTACGCAGTGTCCAAAACTACAGTCAAGCTAGGCAGGGATGCAAAATGCTAATAAAATTATCAAAGGAAAAGTTCACTTCTAATGACAGTGACCAGAAACATTTCCTTGGAGAATTTGAGACAAGGGTTGTGGAGTGAATGGGAAATGAGCAAATGAAGACGTTTATAGCCGACTTTTCTAAGAGAAAGTGGGACTTGGGGGGCATCAGGGGAACTCACTGAGGTGAACATATTTAAGTGCTTGGGAGGAACCAGGAGAAATAGAGAGTGAACAGTGGGCTGCCGGCTGGCAACAAGGAGGGGCAGAGGATGCTCTTGGACGGTAGTGAGGGCAAGACGAAGGAAATTTTGCTTAAAGAAAGAAGAGTTTGGCATAGACCTTGGAGTTCCTTTGCAGCCAGGGTGGCAAATGTCCCCAAGTGCTTCAGAAGAGGTTCAGGGACATGGGATCCTCGGAGTTTCAAAGACCCAGATAGGAGGGACCTTTGGGAGGAGGCCTGATGTGACTGAGATGGTGGTGGCGGCAGGGTTAGGACCTCAATTGGACAAGGCTACTCACAATAGGCCTCGCTACCAGGTGGGTCTCTGGGCTTTCCTTTGGTATCATTTTCTGTTTTGCAGAGAGCAAGCCAGCCCAGCACTCCAGCCTTTGAGTTGACTTTGCACCGTGATTCTGTCACCAAGTGCATTGGCCAACTGCAGGGTAAGACATATTGTCAAGGAACTCACCATCTTGTGTGTGCAGAATGGGAATACTTTGAAATAACCATGCAGCTCATTCCGATTGGGGAAAGGCAAAAAGAGGATCAGAATGCAGAGATTACAGACACAGCATGTCATCTCAAGGCAAATGAGAGTACCTAAGTTTCCTGACAGAGAAGTCTGGCAGATGTTCGCAGGAAGGGCAGGGGAGAAGAGACTGCCCGGAAAGCTGATGGGGCTGGAGAGCAGCAACAGAAAAGATAAGAAAAAAGCTCTTCTGAGGAAGCATCTGCAGGGCTCGGTGCATTCTTGGTCTTCCAGTCTAAGCTCTCATCTTTATGGTTTGGTCATGTGATCAAAATTGGTCTCCTGTTCCAGGAAAGACTTTTTCCTTGGTCTTTTGATTTTGCCTTTTTTTCCTTCCTTCCTTCCTTCCTTCCTTCCTTCCTTCCTTCCTTCCTTCCTTCCTTCCTTCCTTCCTTCTTCCATCCCTCCCTCCCTTCCCTCCTTCCTTCCATTTTTAAGAGCAATTCAGCCACTTGGAACTTGACACACACTGAGATTGTGATGGATGAAAAATAGAGCAGAAACATTGAATCAACGGGTGGAAGGAACCATCCTATTCCCAACACATTCGTGATGGTCCTTTTTTTTGTCCTCACCCTCCCTTTCCCCGATGGGAGACTGAGGCACTGGGGTTCGGTTCAGAGTTGTGTCTGCCTCATGGTTTCGAAG
>NW_007006595.1:2808-7601 GCF_000164805.1 Carlito syrichta
CCATGCAGGGAGGATGGGCTGGTGGCGGGGGCCTGCGGCTAGCTCTGCACTGTGAGGCGTCTCAACTGGGGCAGAGATGCAAGGCTGGCAGTGCCCTTGGGCTGTTTGGCTGTGGGGCGTGGGGGTGTGCAGGGCCCTGGACAGGTCCAAGGTGGAGTCTGGTGGGGAGCGAAAGCAAGGTGGCAGCCAGTGTAGAAGGGGGCGTGGATTGAGCGCCCCTGGACTGACAGAGCACATTGGCCAGTACAGGATCGGGGTGGTGGAGGTCACTGGTGCAGGGAAGGAGTTACTTGGGAGTCTTTGGGATGCTTAGGGATGGTGGGTGTGTCCCGCTGAGGCCTGTGAGGGAGAAGGAGGGGTGAGGATGGCTGCTGGGCCACCCAAGCCCACGCTTCCCTGCCCCCCCAGCCCACCAAGACTGTCTCACGGGACATGCCGTGTGACCTGGGACTGCCAACACGGCCCTTGGTGTTACTCCAACCCCCCAATGCTGCCGGCAAGGTGCAGCAGACAGATGCCCTATCCGGACAATGCTGCCACCAAACCATGCTGCTGGGGACTCAGTGGAGGGATTCCCAGTCCCCGCCCCCTCACATCCAGGGGGCCAGCCTGGAGGAATGTGTCTGGCTGTGACTCTAGGTGTGGGGGTGTCACTCCTGGTTTGGGGACTACCGGAGCAGGTGGTCAGTGTTGGACGCTGACTTCCCAAGGCCACTAGTGAAGGGTCCTGAGGAAGCCCCGGGGCACAGGAAGGGGACACTCCCCATGCTCCTGTGCTCTGCACTGCGCCTGCTGAGACCCCCCACCGGGTGCTGGGCGCTGCCCCGGCCTGGTCTCTGCCAGCTGTCAGCCTCAGCAGCTCCCGCTGACCTTGGGTTCCCAGTGGAGCCGGAGTGACCACAGGATTCCCTCAGTCTCAGGCCCTTCTGGGATTCCTTTCCAAAGCCCCTCCCACCCCCCTCCCACCGCCAGCCTTCCTGGCTCACTCGTGCGAGTCAAGCCGCTCTCGGGCCCTCCACGCCCCAGGCCCACCGTCTGAGTCAGCCCACACTTGCCGGGAGGACCCCAGCCCCCGCGTCCACGGACAACCCTGTCTCTTCTGACATCTGTCTTGCTCAAAGGCCCCAACAGGATCCACACGGTTGAGGACAGTCCCGTGTCCTTGGCCACGTTTGGGTGTCTGGGAGGAGCCCCAGGCCGATGTCGGGACCCACCCTTGTGTTGTGGGCGGCATATCCAGGGGGAGGACAGGGCCGGACCGACCTATCTCTCATGGTCCGTGGGGGCATGGCAGTGCTGGCTGGCGGTGAGAGGGCCTCAGGGTGGACACTGGCCCCCCCCTCGACTGGGACTAGGAAGTGAATGGTAGTCCCCAGCAGACCCCTCCACCTCCTCTCTGCACTCCAGCAAGAGACTTCCTGGGCCTGGCCTGGGGCTGTCCAGCACCAGAAATGCTGAGCTGTCAGGACCCGGGTCCCCTGGCTCTGCTCACCCCATGACCTGGCCTGTCTTTGGAGAGTCCCCAATAGGAAGCTCTACCGCCCATGCCCCAGAGACCCCAATACGCACGTGCCTTGGTCAGACGGGCCCTGCCCTGCCCTCGGCTCCGGCCAGCTCAGTGGCCCTTCCATCTAAGGCCAGGGATGGGAAAGCTGCAGGGTTTCCTAAGTAGGTCTATTGTTTTCGGCACCTCGGAAGTCAGAAACAGCCCTCCTGTCTCCCGAGTGCTCCCACCCACAAGCCCCCCTCCTCTGCCCCCTCACCCATCAGGCTGGCGGTGGAGTGCTGGGGTAGGCCACGGCACTGTACTGTGAACTCCGTCTACTGAAAAGGAATAGAGTGCTGGGATCGCTGGGAGGTTGGGTCACGTCCCCGCAAGGACTCTGCCCTCAGCTGGGAGACAGGGCCTGCCCACACCCTCAGAGTGCCCCTTGCCGGGCTCACAGCGTGCTAAGTCTAAGGTGACCCCTTTGGGCTTCCTCAGACCTAGCGAGGAGGCAGAAGGTGGGGTCCGACGGCCCATTCCACTGAGAGGAAGTCTGGACCCTGAGGTCGGATGAGGCCAGCTGGGGCAGTCGACACACCCCCCCGGGAACATGGGTACACCGCCTGAAATGGGAATTACCCGCCCTCCAACCTGGAGGCTCTTGCTTTAGTTGGGGTGCCCCTGCTGTCTCTGCTTGCCAAGTGGCCCCTCCGTCCACACCCTCCCACTGGGTTCTGATCCCAGCCCTCCAACCTCGGGGTGAGGCTTCAGGACCCTTCCTCGTAGGCAGGTCCAGCTCACTGGCCTTGTGTGGAGCCGAGCCTGTTCCGTGGAGACCTCTCTGCCTCAGCCCCAGTCCCTCGCCTGCGCCTTCTCAAGCCAGTCCAGCCCAACCCCTGGGTCCCCATATCCAGTGGGCTCCCATCCTCACTGCTCAGGCCCCACTGACCTGCTGGCCCCGGGGCACACTCTCCTTCCGGGACACTGGACCTCCTGCTCCGAGTCTCCTCCCTGTGCCTGCAACCTGGCCCTCGTGCTCTGCTCTTTCGGTGCCCTCTCCTGTCCTCTGGCCCACACTGATGGCCTCCAGACACCGGCACCAGGGCGCTGCCCTGGACCATCCTTGCCTGCTGACCATTGCAGCTGGTTGCCGGTGCTCTGGGGATTCTTCCTGCGGGAATAACTTTAAGCAGGGAAAAGGGTGTGTGCCTGATGCCTTCAAGTACAGTTTTTAAAAGGAAGGCCAAATAAGAAGGGCCACGGCCCTTCTGGACACACTCGGGGCTCTGCAGCCGCTTGAGGTGACAGTCACAGAGGTCTCAAAGGAAGTGCTCCAGGATGTGCCCAGAGGCCCAGCCAAGCTCCAGGAGCAGGGGTCCCATCTCCGCTTGCTGGATTCGACAAGGTGTCCGTGATGTGGTCTCGTTTCTCTTTCAGGTTGAGACGAGGCCTTCTGGCGCTCGCTGCAGAAAGTGAACTGGGGGACTGGGTGGGCGCGACGCCTGGAACCCACCCCAAGGGCAGGTCTGGGCATATCAGGCGGCTTGCGATGCAGGCCCTCGAGCACAGAAAGGCAAGGGCAGGGGCGCAGAGAGCCAGCACACAGGTGTCCCAGGGCCCTGCCCACCGTCCCCCTGCTTGGTGCGCATGTGGGTCTCAGACGGGATGCTCTCCTTGCTGCCCAGGTCTCAGGCCACACTGTCTTGGCCCTGCTGGTGTACTCACTCGGTGTCCAGCAGGAACATCGTGCTTGACTCTGTGTCCTCCCGAAGCTCCCTCTTGTGGCGCCGGCGGGTGCTGATTGAGCTGGGGGAGCAGTGGGAGCCCTGTCCAGGGGCTCTCCTCGTCCTCATGCTCCTTGCCTCGGTCCGCACAGTCTCCTGCATCCATGGCGATGGGTGGGTGGTTGAGCGGCCCCACCTTGCCCCTGGCTCAAGTTCCTGCCCTGAGCCATCAGCCACTTGGCTGGGAAGGCCCTCCAGGGTGTCTGCGAAATGGCCTTGTGCGAGAAATCAGTGGTCATCACAGTTCCAGGGCGACCACAGGCCTTGGGTCCTGGGCATTCTGACCCCTGCGAGTAAACCAAAGAGCAGACTCTGTCTTTGGTGTCTCACCTGCAACAAAGCTCCTCTGGGCACTGGTGTGCTCTCCTCGGGCCTCTCCCATCCCACATTCCTCTGGTTCTGGACATTTGCCAGATGGCCAGGGACGTGCCTCAGGTATCCGAGGTCACTGAGCCCAGAGACTTGCAAGAAGATGGCCTTCTTCCTCTGTCCCTTGCCCCACCACACTCCAGGTAGCAAGGGACACTGCCAGTTTCGCTGCTCCTGAATAACAGGCCTGGCCCTGGTTGGGTCGACACCATCCCACTCTCCTTTGACTCCATGACGTGAGCTTAGGGATGTTGGGCGTTTTATTGGATGGGGACCTGCTTGGGGCCACTGAGTGTGCTGGCTGCAGTGCCAAGTCTTCCTGACCTCCAGTGCATGGTGGGGAGCTGGAAGGAACTCCTCCTCCTAGGCTCAGGGTACCCACCCGAACTCCTGCAGCCAACCAGAGGCTCTGGAACGGTGGTCCTGGCTCAGCCCCCAGCAGCCCATCCCCTCCCCCACTAGGCGTGTTGCTTCACCTTCCAGCCTCCAGGTGCTCAGCTCTGAGTCCAAGGCACTGCGGCACCTGCCTTGGAGGCATGACAAGGGACAGGGCACACAAGGTGCTCTCTAGGCCTTGGTCAGTCAGCCAAGGGTCGGGCTGGGGATCCCTCCCTAAGCAAGGTACACCACTGGGAGAGCTCGGCCTGGTGGATTCACCGTGGGTCTTATGCCTTGCCGAGTACATACATGCCAAACGGAGAGCTTGTGCGTTGGCACGGTTGAGTTTCCCTGCTCCGGGAAGCAGGAGGGGTGTAAATCACAAGTGGCTTCATGGGCCGGATGAGGATGTTCAAATGTTAGGGTCAGGCCCCCAACCTAGGAGAGACCTGGGCACATGCTCAGGTGCCATGCAGAGTGGGGACATGGGTGGTGCACCCTTGCTACATCTCTTAGCATGTTCTCCAGCACCTTTACTGAGAGGAGTCAGGCCACTGCACCGGGACCTGGGCTCCACATCTGGCAAATGCTTCCAGTGCCCCTACAGGGGTGGCCAAAGAGGACAGGAAAGTGTCAGACATCACACAGTGTGCCGGAAGGTGGCCCCCTCGCCAACTGTCCATCCCTCTGTGCCCCAACTGCCCATCTACAGGGGTCACTCCCTGCAGCCTCCCCTGAGTCCCCTCCCTCCACACACAGCAGGCCTCTGACCTGGC
>NW_007006596.1:0-873 GCF_000164805.1 Carlito syrichta
TGAATCTTCACTTAAAAAAAGCATTGGCAAAAATAACCATATAGTTACGAGATGCATAAGCAAAGAGGTTAGTGAAAATATTGAACTACGCAAATGACTTCAGATGGTAACTTAAACCAATACAAACAGATGAAAAAAGTGAGAAATGGTAAAATATATATATATATTTTGTGTCTGAAATGGTAGAGAATGAGAAAAGGTAAATATAGCAAACTCTATAAATCTATACTTACTATTCTTTCTTTTCTCTGTTTCTTTCATAAACATAAAGTTATAAAAAGTAACAACTATAACAATGCATTGTTGGACTTGTGACATATATGGATGTGATATGTATAATAATAATAACAGTACAAAAAGGTAAAAGAAAATATAGTTACACAAGGGTAGTAACATTTCTATATCTCACTGAAATTAAGTATAAATTTTGAGGTAGATTCTGGTAAGTTAAAATGTGCATGATGTACCTTGGGGCAACCACTATGAAAGTAACTAAAAATATTACGTAAGGAATTAAAATATTTCACTAGAAAAACCTTCACTTAATATAGAAAGAATCATTAAAGAAGAAATAAAGGAACAAAAAAGACATAAGACAGAAAAAAAGTAAAATGGCAGATATAAATCCAATTATATTTATAATAAAAATACAGGTGAATAAACAATAAAGTAAAAATCCAGAAATGTCAGATTGAATAAATAAACTGAATACAACTATATGCTGTCTATAGGAATGAATAAATAAACTGAATGCACGTATATGCTGTCTATAGGAGAAACACTTTAGATTCAAATATACAAATAGATTGAAAACAAAAGGACGGAAAAAAATATATCAGTCAGCAGTAACCAATAGAAAGCTGAAGTAACTAT
>NW_007006597.1:0-605 GCF_000164805.1 Carlito syrichta
GCATTTCTCTGGGGTCCCATAAACCTGTAGGCTCTTAAGTTACAAAATTACCCCAAACCCGTCCTGCCCATTTCACAGATGGTGAAACCGAGACTCAGCAATTCAGGGCCCAGCAGCTGGGAGCCGAATATTAGCCAGCCCATATGGCGGCAGGAACCAGAGGTGGCAAACTGCGTTCCGCGGTCCTTGGCCCTTTAGGTCGTGGACAAATCTCATCTTGTGGTCGGACTTTGGGCCAGCAGACAGTTCAAGTCTCGGCATCTTCTCCTCCGCCTGGCACTCTGCATGCCTGGACATGTATATCCTGGGTCCTGCATCATGACAGCTGCTCAGCTGCTTCGTTCATAAATATAGACACACTTTGAGAGGTCGGAGTCCCACTCTGCAGCCCAGGCTAGTGTGTGGTGGCACGCTCATGGCCACCATGGCTTCGACGTGCTGGGCTCAGGTGATCCTTCCTTCCTGACCTCCATGTTGATTGGAATCGCAGACGTGCGCCAGTAGTGCCAACTGATTTTTTTGCTTTGTTGTGGAGATGGCATCTCGCTGCATTGCCCAGGCTGGTCTGGAACCCGTGGGGTCTGCAATCCTCTCGCCTAGGCTCC
>NW_007006598.1:0-595 GCF_000164805.1 Carlito syrichta
CAGATCTCCCTTGCAGAGGGCTTCAGACACCGGGTTGCCAGGTCGCCATCTTGCCCCGTCACCAGAAGATCTGACTTTTAAAGTCTCAAATTGTATCTCTCTCGTGCAGTGGCACACTCATAACCATCGGTGCCTCCACCTGCCGGGTTCGGGTGATCCTTCCACTTCAGCCTTCTAAGCTGGAACTATAGGCATGTATCACCATGCCCAGTTAATTTTTTGATTTATTGCAGAGATGAGTCTCATCATGTTGCCCAGACTGGCCTCGAACCTGTGGGCTCAGGCAATCCTCTCGCCTCCCAAAGTGCTGAGATTACAGGTGTGAGCTACTGCGCCCGGCTTCAAATTGTATCTCCTGAAGTACGGTTGTGGCTGGGTACATTCTGTTCCCTTTGGAAGTAAAGAGAAAGCATAGAAGTGGAGTCATTATCAGGCTGCATGGAACAAATGGAATGGTGATATTTTAAGCAGTGAACAGTGAGAACAGCTTGTACTAGAATGATGGTTGAAAGCAAGTATTGCAAGGGCACATGGAGACACAGCACATAATACCTAAGAAAGAGGTTACCCTTAGGCCCAGGATTCAAGTTAAACA
>NW_007006599.1:0-2381 GCF_000164805.1 Carlito syrichta
CTTATCCAAATTTCAGTTTTGCTAACCAACATTCCAATATCTTGGACTGCATGCTACTTTTCCATAATTTAATAAATATTTGGGTTTTTCAAAATGATTTCCTTTTATAATTCAGTGAGAATAAATATTTATTCTCTCAACAATTTCTGAAATGAGTCCGAGCTTTATGTGGAGGAAGTGAAAATTATAGAAATATTCCCATAATATACCTAACTAAATTAATAATAAGTAAGTCAGATTCATCTCCTTTAGCAGATGCTCCTCGCTGTGTTTCTACATGCGAATTTCTTTATAATCCTTGCCCCTCACCAAAAGAAATGTGTGACTGGCTCTTTCCTTAGACTGTTTTGTTCAGGATTGAAAAGTCCTTCAGTGAAGACCACAAGGAATCTGTGCGACCACTAACCCAAGAAGAGCGGATGTGACTCCTGTCAAAGGGAATAAAATGCAAATGACTGAAAGTAGCTTGAGATATGTAATTTTCCATATGTAATGTGTCTTTGTTAATGTCTTTTATCCAATACTCAAGACAGGCAATGAAGATGCCCTGCAGGAAAAAGAAATGCATCCTCCTCTGCCACTGAGCGACTGTGAAGTGTGGGAACAGAACAGAATCTGTCAAGATACTCAGGAATCTATACCTGAGTAACAGTGCAATCTATCACTTACGCACTTAGTGAGTGTCCTTGGATGTGGAATCCACAGGAGGTTATTTGGAAAAACGATCAAAGAACACATCTATGTACCCTGTGAGGCAGTAATGTCACTGTTAAGAAATTCAGTCCATTAATGAATATGCTGAAGTACCCAGTGTAGTATTGTTTTTAAGAGTATAAATGTGGGAAAATATCTTCCAAGTAAAAGACTGGCTTAAACAAAATATTGCTCATCCATGCATTTGATACTATACAATGTTTGCTATTGCTGCTATGCATTGTTTTAACTTAAAGATTAAACAGGGTGATAAAATAAGTTCTTTTTCTTTTCTACTCTTTCGTTTTTCTGTAGCCTTCTCTGTATTATTAAAATGTATATACAAGTATGAGATCATGTTATGGAAAAAAACAAAACAAACAATCCATCAGATAAAGAGAAACATGTTGAAACTACTCAGTTCCACAGACGTAGGATACTTATGTAGACAAACGAGAGTCACGCTTATTAAACAGTGTTGTTTACTGTTGCTTCACTGCAAAGTGCTCCTTAAAAACAAGTGGGTTTTATTTAATGAAAATTTGCACTTCATTTCATTGTATAGTTTTTGCAGTGGTGTCAGACATTCTGCATTTGAGTCACAGGGTTAATCTCGGGTGTCTCTTGTTGTCCAAAGGCACATCCTCAGGGAGACAGGAGGCAGCCTGAGCTGAGTCATGTCCTCAGGTTGGAAAATGAAACCTGGAAAGCCCTGTGATGCTCACACACCTTCTTGACCTCCTGCCTTCACTCAGAGCAAGAACGGAGTGTAGAGCAATCTGAACCATGGCCTTGAACACTTCTTTGTTCCCTGTCAGACCTCCTACTCAGCCGAAGGAAATCCAAGGGCACATAAATCATGAGAGTCCTAAGTTCTTAAACTATAAACATTGTTGTAACAAAAACTGTACTGTTATCATATTTGTAGCCCATAGGACCCTGGTGTCTAGAGCAACCTTGCTCGGGTAATGGAAAAATGTAAACTTGCCGTCCCTAGGGAGGGGGTTGGGGATGACTGTGACAAAACTTGAATCTGGAAGAAACAGGCCGCCCTCCTGAGGGGAGCTCTCTAGCTGATCTGGGACTCTCCTCTGAACACTGTCTGCTGGCACATCCGGGCACTACCAGCGGAGAGCAGCACCCAGAGCCATGGCAACAGGGGACTCCACCACTCGGACTCAATTCCATTCTGATTCTGTATTCTCTTCCCATCTCTTGCAAAGGAGAGCGTACAACACCCGGCACAAAGGACAAATATACTGCAAGTGATTAAAATAATGTGGTTCTTTAAAAGCCAATTATAAGACGGGAAAAAAGTTTAAACAAAGTAAAGTATACCAACTCTGGAAATGAATTGAGAGCTTAACACTTGGTTCGAGTAAATTTATGAGCAGAATAGCATCTACTCTTCAGGGAAAGACAAAAAATTTTTTGGTTCCTAAGGCACTGAAAATTTGTCTTAAGGTACAACAAAGAATATTTGTCTTTTCCATCAGCAGGTCTTGCCACATCAGAAATCAGGGGGGCATTCCCAGAATTTAAAACAGGAATCCAGGGTTAAGGAGGATCAGGAAAAAAAGCTAGTTCCAGGGAAGTGAAAGCAGAGTCTGTGTGTGTGTGTGTGTGTGTGTGTGTGTGTGTGTGTGTGTCTCTGTCTGTCTCTATTTCTCTCTTTCTCCCTTGTCTCT
>NW_007006600.1:0-1077 GCF_000164805.1 Carlito syrichta
ACTTAGTTAACTAGCTAACTACTGACTCAGCATGCTGACTTAATCCATTAGCTAACTAGCTAGCTAACTGTCTTTACCACCTGACTTAATTAGAAAGCTGACTTAACTAGTTGAATTAGGTAGGTGACTTAAATACTTAGGTAGCTGACTTAACTGGTCAACTTAACTTCTTAGCTAGTTGACTTAACTACCTGAATTATATAGTTAGCTAACAATTTAACTACCTGTATGACTAGCTTACATAAATAATTAGCTAACTAGTTAGTTAACAGACTTAAGTACCTGAGTTAAATTTCTAGCTAACTAGTGAGCTAGCTGACTTAGCTACCTGACTTTGCTAGCTAGCTGGTGAGCTAGCTGACTTAGCTATCTGATTTAACTTGTTGGCTAACGTGATAGCCAGCTGACTTAAAGAGTTAGTTAACAAGTTAGCTACCTCTTTTAACTAGTTGATAATCGAGTTAACGACCTGACTTAACTAGGTGTTTAATGAGTTAGCTAAGTGACTAAATTTGGCTGACGATTTGGCCCACTAGTCAACTCTATTAACTACTTAGATGACTGATGTGCTGAACTAACTAGTCGGTGGTTTACTAGGTCGACTAGTTATCTGGTCTAACATATCAGCGACTAGTAGCTGAACTAACTTGTTGGCTGACAAGTTAGCCAACTAGTCTGCCAATTAGTTAGTTGACATTGCTGGTTGGCTGGTTAGGCGGCAGACCGGTTAGCTGACTTAACTAGTCATCTGATGAGTGAGCCAAGAGGTGAGCTGACTTTATTCGTTCTCCTGTGAGTGAGCCAACAGTTCAACTGACTTAACTAGTCAGCCGGTAAGTGAACTGACTGATCAGCTGACTTAACAAGTTGGCCAGTGAGTGAGCTGACTTGTCAGCTGACTTTAGTGTGGTGGCGAGTGAACCAACCGGTCAGAGGACTTAACTTGTAGGCTGGTGAGTGAGGCGACCTGTGAGCCAACTTAAATAGTTGGTCAGCGAATGATGTGATGGATGAGCCGCCTTAACTAGTCAGGTGGCACACGAGCCGACTGGTGAGCTCACTTAATTAGTCGGCTGG
>NW_007006601.1:0-795 GCF_000164805.1 Carlito syrichta
AAGTTTCTGAAAGATCTGTGGCCCTGGAGAGCAGACATACTGCTTATGTCAATTGATATTCAGAGCTAAGTCAATGGAGAGATATACTATGTTGACAGATGGAAGGATGCAGTCTTGTAAAGATGTTAATTCTCCCTAAATTGATACATAGATTTAATGTAATCCAAATCAAATTTCCAACAGAGTGTGTGTACACACACTTGTTCATGTACTTGGCAAGCTGATTCTACAATTCATAAATGTACAAAGTTCCAAAGATAACTGTGGTGCTCTCAAAGAAGAAAAAATAGACTTTTCCTATGAGCTTTCAGAACTTATTATAAAGCTCTAATAATTAAGACAGTGTGGTATTGGTGCAGGAATAGAGCAACTGAACAGGAGAAAGAGCTCTGCAACAGACAGAGATTTACTATAGGACAGAGGTGGTATTGTAGGTCTCTGGGGGTAGCAGATGGACTTTTAAAGAAATGGTGCTAGTGCAATTTGGGATCCATGTGAAAAATAATAAAACTAGTCCTGTAGCCAGGCTCGGTGGCTCAGCCTGTAATCCCGCGCCTTTGGGAGGCTGAGGTGAGTGGATGGCCTGAGCCCGCGGGTTCGAGACCCGCCTGGGCAGCGAGACCTCATCTCTACAATAAATCAAAAAATCAGCCGGGCATGGTGGCACATGCCTGTAATTCCGGCTACTCGGAAGGCTGAGGCGGAAGGATCGCCGGAGCCCAGCAGGCCGAGGCTGCGGTGGGCCGGGAGCGGCCACTGCACTCCAGTCTGGGCGACAGAGTGAGACTCCAACTC
>NW_007006603.1:0-1309 GCF_000164805.1 Carlito syrichta
CTTCATTATTTCTTGGGACCTCTTATATGCAAAGTATATATATGTGACTGTTTTTAAAAAGGTTCACCCTCTGCCAGGCATTGTTCTATATGTTTGACATATATTCATTTTGCAGTCTTTCTAACAATCCTTTTAGGTAGGTGTTATCATTTTCCCTATTTTACTGTCATGGAAACTGAGTAAAAGCAAGATTAAATAACTCACCTGATTCACACAGCTAGTAAATTGGAAGAGCTAGGATTTGACAGTCTGGCCCAGAGTCTGTGATTAACCATGAAAATAATTAAAAAAAAAAAAAAAAGGAAGCAGAGCATAAGGGAACTATTACACTTTTTATTTGGAGGTGAACCTATCAATATTCCATAGAAGTGGTGTTTTATAGAACATAGTATGGGAAGTAGTAATATGATTGATTGGGTAGTTTGAATAACTTAAAGATATATACAAATTTATACATGCATACATCTAAATAACTTTGAAAACTAATAAATGATACAGGAAATACTTACAAAACTTGGCCATCTATTAGACAACTAAAAATATCTCAGCTCTCCTTCTTTTAGTGCCTTTTCCTTACTGGCACGAAGTGCTCGGTGGCCGTGGGGTCTCCCTGACCCTCTGCAGAGCTGCTAGCAGTCGAAACGGCAGCAGACGGGTGGGGTCGAAGACGGCGCCTATCGGAGAGCCCTGTTCCCAGTGTGCTCCCCGCTGGGGAGCCTCGGCCAGAGGCGCTGCCTTCCTCTGGTCGCGGGTTTTCTTCTGGGCGCCGCCCCCGGGGTGGCCTTTGGCTCCAACTCTGGGCGGGCCCGGCGGAGCTAGACGCATCTCCAGCGCCCGGAGGTCAGACAAAGAAAAAGAAGAGGACGTTCAGCTTTCACTATGTTGCTCTTGAAGCAGGACCAGGAGCGAAAGTTTTGAGAGAGAACTTTGAGGAATTTTGCAACCAGTTCGAGCTGCCAGACTCTGAGAATGGGTCTCACTCTGTCAATAAGACTGAAGTGCAAGGACACCATTCTGGCTCACTGCAGCTGCAACCTGCTGGGCTTAGGCAATTCTACCTCAGACTCCCAGTAATAGAAATTGTGGTCCTGAGGCCAGTGAGAATCAACCCTTTCTGTTCCAGCCTCCTTGCACCATGGTGTGGCTCTGTGACTTGCTACTACCAAGCTTCTGACCCTTCTAAAGGAAAAGTGATCACTGTACAAAGAAGATACCTGCACTTGTATGTTGATTATAACACAAGTAACAATTGCCAAGATGGGGAATCAACCTGTGGTCCCCTCAGCTGATCTTGGATAATGAAAACGTG